>NC_137816.1:54300102-54490102 GCF_963921795.1 Nannobrachium achirus
GTGTGTGTGTGTGTGTGTGTGAGAGAGAGAGAGAGAGAGAGAGAGACTTGCTGAGCCATGTGGCCCGAAGGGCAGGAGCCTATCTCCTGTTTCTGATGTGTAGGCAACTTGATGTACTGTACAAGTACACCCCCTGGACATGCCGCTAGTGTGTTGCAACCCTTGATGTTGAGTGCAGAGCTGGGAGGCAGGGAGGCATTGGGTCCCATTTTGTGTCTTTGGTATGAGTTAGCCCTGAAACATTCGTTCGGTCATTGATAACATGACATACGACCGTCATGGGTCAGGATTTACCTGCGTTGGTGGAGGCGAATTCAAAAGCCTATACAAACTACACAAACATTCAGATTTCACAAACAAAGTGCTTTATAAAGTCACAACCCGTTGTAAATCTTGGCCAGCATTGTATATTTACCTGGAACCTCTGTGTTCTTTAATAAGAAGCCTTTTTATCTGATATTTTTCTGTTTTCCCATGCATTTCCTGGTGTTCCGCATGCGCACCAACCCCATCTATTGAACACTGAGATGTGGGCGTGACCTTGCAAAAATGGGTCCTGAAATACATGGGAAAACAGAAGGAGACACGGGAGACATGGGGAGAACATGCAAACTCCACACTGAAAGGCTGTTTGGCCAACCCCACCTAGGGTACTGTGTTTTGAGAGTTTGTCCTCCTTGGGTGTGCCTTGGGCACAAATAGTGTGAAAAACAAACACTGTTCTGGTTTATGGTTGGCATTTGCTGTTTAGCAGGGCAACCACAAACCAAAGAAGCTCCCGGGGGAGCAAATGGGTTGATGCAAATAAATGCCTGCAGGGTACTTCCAGTGTCTATAGCTGCCCCTGCTACTTACCCACTCTTTCTCTGTCTTTCTTATCCTTGAGTTATGTGTCCCAAGGCCCTTCCATTTCTTTTGGCGTATTCTCCTCTGACAAGAAAAACTTTCTCCAAATAACTAAGCCGTGACAGGTATAGCCAGCTGTGCTAATGGTCATGCCAGGGGCGGCCTTAGCTACATGTATGTTTAAATCAGTTTCAATTGAAACGGGCCTCGGCCACCAGGGGGCCTCCAAGACCTAGCCAGCAAGCCTTGTTCAACTTGCAACATGTCACTGCACGTTCCTCACTCACTATTGCTAATGAAACACTAAGGATTATTATTTAATGTCAACATTCAATTACGAAGTGGAAGATGTAACTCAGGTAAAGTAAAGAGTTTAACTAGTCAAGTTCACTTGATAGAGTTACTGACACAACACTTTTTAATAATCATATAACCTTGTTAATATAATGCCATTTAGGTCAATACTATAACATTATGTAGTGATGTAATAATAATATATAAATAGCAGCCAGTCGTTGACTCTAAGTCAACTTCTGTGTGTGATTGGTGCGTGGCTACTGTGGCCTCGGTTTGCCGGCGGCGATGGCGGCGCTGGGGGACGGGGCCTCATCAATAACTCTTTAAACGGGCCACCAGATTCCCATGCCAGCCAGTTTAGTACAATCGATTTCTGTAATCAAGTAACAGACATGTTTTCAGAACTTGCGTGCAGGCTATGAGCTCATCCTCCATCTCCTCATTCAATGTGACAGGTCATTGTCATGGTCTGTCTGTTTCTGTCTGTTTCACTCTCTTTCTGTCGTCCCGTTCCCTCGCACAGTCCTCTCCACTCACTGTTACCTGCACACCTGCAGAAATACTCCGTTAGGGTGCCCACACACCAAAATACCTAGAGTGGAATACGCCAATGCATTTCAATGCGAATGGAGCGTTTTTTTTTGCAGAAATCCTCTACTGGCAAAAAACGCTCCATTCTCATTGAAATGCATTCGCAGATTCCACTCTAGGTATGTTGGTGTGAGGGCACCCTTACAAGTAAAAGTCTGGAATCCACAATGTACTTGAGAGTAAAAGTATGAAAGTACTGCTGTCAAAATATACTTAAAGTAACAAAAGTAAAAGTGCAAAATGTTTGAAAATAGCAGATCTACAAGGCAAGCTCGACGCGTTGTGAGCTTGTAGATCGGCTATTTTCAAATGGCCAAGGTATAAAATAGGGCTAAAGTGGTTAATGTGCGTTTTATAATATTATAATTATCTCCACCAGCCGAAGGCATGGGGGAGAGTATGTTTTCGCCCCTGTCCGTCCGTCCGTCCGTCCGTCCGTCCGTCCGTGCGTGCGTGCGTGCGTGCGTCCGTGCGTCCGTGCGTCCGTCCGTCCGTTACCAACTAATTTCCGGAGCCCTTGGCCCAGTCACTGCCAAACTATGCACACACACTCCCTGGATGCCAATTCAGAACCTCTGTCCCAAATCTTTCACATGGGCCTGTTCTAGCGCCACCATGAGGCCGATTTTGCAAAACTAACCTTTTGCCAGTACTCCTACAGATTTTGTCCAAAAATCACACAAATCAGTAGACAGTATCTCTACAGTCATGTGATCGACATGGATCTGTCCAATTTTCCATATTCCATCCTGATTGGCTAAAACTGACTTCCAAAGTTTGCAGGATTGGTCAGTTTTGAATAAAATGCCTGAAATCATGAACGCATCGTGCGATTTTGGTGAAATTGTGCATGCACATTCCCACTAGGCAGGAGAATAAATGCCACTTTAAAAAATCTAATCAGCCTCATGGTGGTGCTATAACAGGCCGATTCGTGTTTTTACCTATAACTCCACTGATCAGTGTACAACTTTGGATGTGCACTCCCTAGAGGCCAAGGAAAAACCTTTGCCCTGCATTTTTCATATCTGCCTTTTATAGCGCCACCAGGAGGCAGACTTATGTACACATTTTTCCTATTATTCCTTGAGATTGTATCCTAAAATCATGCAAATCAGTACGCAGTATCTCTCTGTCCGATATTTCATATTCCATCCTAATTGGCTAACATCGGCTTCCAAAGTTTGCAGGATTGGTCCATTTTGAACAAAATGACTTAAATCATGAACGCAGCTTGATTACAGAGAAATTCTGCACGCACATTCCCACTAGATCAAGGAACAAATGCCACCCTTTTCACATTGGCCTGTTATAGCGCCACCAGCAGGTTGACTTTTGCCAAACACATTTTTTGAACAAAATGCCTCAAATCCTGCATGTAGCGTCACATTGCCGTTAAAGTCCAAAGAAGACATGGCACCCTTTTCACATTTAGTGCCACCAGGACCTACCTGACCTGGTGGAGACCTGTGCTCGGAAGAGCACTGCTTCTAGTTTATATCTGAAAAGTAACTTGTAACTAAAGTTTTCAAATAAATGTAGTGGAGTAAAAGTACAATATTTGGATCCCATGTAGTGGAATAGAAGTAAAAGTACTGAAAACTGGAAAAACTCAAGTAAAGTACAAATACCTCAAAACTGTACAGTACAGTACTTAAGTAAATGTACATAGTTACTTTACACCACTGCCCATTTCCACTCCCTCGTTATACCCATTCGTCTCACCTCATTACGCCCCGACCAATCAGATGCATTGTACAGTTTTGTGTTTTTGTTTAGTTTCTTATCATTTGAATGCTTCTAGCTGTTTTTAATTCTGATGTATGTAAAGCACTTTGTGGGTTCTCTCTGTGAAAAGTGCTGTACAAATAAAAGTTACTTGATATTGTGAAGGTAATGGCATGTTAACGTATGTACAGTATGACATTGTGGACTGACTGCATACAGTAGGTCAGTGGTTCTCAACCTCTGGGTCGGGACCCCAGTTAGGGGGTCCCCAGATGATTAGCTCAATGTGCAATTGTTTTCTCACTCAACAGTAAACAATTCTACATGAAGTGTATAGAGGGTGTCTGTACATTTCTAAAGTGACACTTTAAGGACTTTTTAATATCTCTAAAATGACAAATTAAACATTGGTCAAATTGTCAACCGATGTGGGAGCTGCGGTCGATCCGCCACGCAGAGGTGGCGATCATGACCTGCAGCTTAAAAGACATGAAGCCTTTTGGATTTTCAATTTACAAACTTACAAACTAGTTTTTTAATTATGGAGTCATTATTCTGCTTATGCTAGTTACTTTTAATTTCTTTTTAAGCTGTTACCTGGTTACATTTTAAACTGTTTCCCTTTTCTCTTTTACAGGGACAGTTTTTCATGATGTTCCAACCTGATTTTTTCTTGCTTTTTTGCCTTTATTATTTTTGTTGACTGATTAACATGATTTTTGTACTATTTTTATATAGACCTCTCAAAGCCAGACAACTACAGAGGCATCAGCCTGACATGTATCACTGCTAAGGTCTTCAACCGAATGATACTGAACAGGATACGGCATGCCATCGACCCTCACCTGAGAGAGAACCAAAATGGTTTTCGAGAGGAGAGAACAACCGTAGCACAGATCCTGGCATTAAGGAGATTAATAGAGGAGGTGAAAAAGAACAACCTAGCAGCTGTACTGTGCTTCATTGACTTCAAAAAGGCTTTTGATTCTATCCACAGAAGCAAGATGGTGAAGATCCTTGAGGCCTACAATGTCCCTCCCAACATTCTCCGGGCTATCGAGACCATGTACGCAAAAACAAGGGCCAAAGTGGTGACCCCAGATGGCAGCAGTGAGGTGTTTGACATCCGAGCTGGGGTAATGCAAGGAGACACCCTAGCCCCCTACCTCTTCATCATAGTTCTAGATTATGCGCTCAGGAAAGCCATAGGGGGACGGGAACAAGAGCTTGGCTTCACGCTAACACCAAGGAGGTCAAGACGGCATCCCGCAGTAGTTCTGACAGACCTGGACTATGCGGACGACATCAGCCTGCTCTCCGACAGCATGGAACAAGCACAAGAACTCCTGAACAGGGTGGAGATAGAGTGTGCCAAAGTTGGTCTCAGGCTAAACGCTAAGAAAACTGAGGTTATCACCTATAACCTACCTGATCACTCACCTCTGACAACAACAGAAGGAGCTGTGTTGAAGGAAGTCAAGGACTTCAAGTACCTGGGCGCATGGGTCGACTCAACTGAGAAAGACCTTAAAGTAAGGAAGGCACTCGCTTGGAGGGCCCTGAACGGCATGAACAGTGTATGGAACTCTAACCTCCCCCGCCAAATCAAACTTAGCTTCTTCTTTGCAACGGTGGAGTCTGTTCTCCTCTATGGCAGTGAATGCTGGACCCTGAAGCCAACCCTGCAGAAGTCTCTAGACGGGTGCTACACTAGAATGTTGCGTGCAGTACTCAACATCAACAGGAGTGCACATGTTACAAACGAGAGCCTGTATGAGGGAATACCAAAGGTAAGCGAGAAAATTGCCACCAGAAGAATGAGACTAGCAGGACACTGCCAAAGACACCAGGAGCTTCCAGCCAGCAAATTGGTACTGTGGGAGCCAACACACGGGCACCGGCCGCGAGGACGTCCCACAAAAACATACGTGGACATACTCAAGGAAGACGTAGGGACACAGAACACCAATGAGCTGGCCAGATGTATGGAGAACCGAGATGACTGGAAACAACGATGGAGGGCTCGTCTGAGGACGACCTAGATAGATAGATAGGATTATATAGTATTATATGTACTGTCATGTTTTATAAATTGTTGAAAAATATGATATTTTTGCACAGATGTATGGAACCTTATAGCACGTTCTCTTTCATCCATTTGAGAGCACCTATCACCTTAAAATGTGATGACATCATTTTGGTGGGTCCTGATAGGTCCACCAAAATGACCAATTAGAAAGACGGTCTCTCTCATTCAAGAAGGTCTCTCTCATTCTGGTACATTCTGGTGCATGAAGGTATATACTGATGAAGGTATAAATACAACCGAAACGTTGTGATTCCCCGAAACAATCTGCTATTTTCACAATAGAACTGTGTTATACAAAATGTAATGCCTCAACTCTTAGTGCTCGTCAGGGTGGGGGGGTCCCCAGTTAAAATATGATGATTTGGGGGTTGCGGCCTGAAAATGTTGAGAACCACTGCAGTAGGTCCACAAATGTGGAACCGCAAGCTACAAAGTGTACTAAAGTAGCACACTAATGTTTAGCCACATAAACCCTAGCATCCCTATTCTGGGGCCAAACATTTATTGAAAATAGCTGATCTACAAGCTCACAACGATCCACAAGCTAACTTGTTGGACTATTCTCGCTATGCATCGTACGAGAAGTGTAGTCGACTTAAGTGGCTGAGAAACATAACTGTATGCAAAACGTGTGCGCGCGTGTGCGTGCATGTGCCCTAATCCTAACCCTAACCCTAACCCTCAAGAAGGAAAAAGGTTGGGAACCTCAACCATTGTAAAGGACTGTTGAAGAACCACATTTTGTTTTGTGGGTGTGACCATTTCACGTGTTGCTCTTTAGCAGGGGTTGGGGCATGACAGCTTTCGTTGGCTCCATAGTTTATTGACAACCGAGAAAACAATTATGTGTGATTTATTTTCCAGAACCGATTATCTGACAAAGGTCCAAATATAATTCAGATAATTCAGTGTTTATTTCATTAACCTCAATACATACAGAGCAATACATACAGAGCACACCATGCAGGTGCGCTCACCACTGGCGATGCCAGTAACATCACCACTGGTATCACCAGGAATGCTGGTCCCTGATTGGCTGTTAAATATGACATTGCAAGAAATGCTGTTCCCTGATTGGGCAACAGGCTTAAACACACACGGCTACCTACCTACCTACCTACATACGCAGCCGAACGCAGTACTTGCGCGCTCTGCTGGCGCAAGTATGACTTGTGATTCAGACAGGTTCAGAACTTCTGTCCCTGTCCCTTATATAGAGGACGTAAAACACATCCTCTTACGTAATCTATACCATGCCACAACACTTAAGTCAGAATGATGACATCTCACAATTCCATTCCATTCCATTTAAGTCAGTGCTCACTGTCTTTCCTCACTACATTCTTTAGTCAGGAACTTTAGTACTTAAACATAGAGTCACGATTGAACATATGAGTGAAGCTTCTAACATTGGTCCTGAACCTGAAGATCGTGAACCTGAAGAAGCTGCAACTTTAGAATCTGAGAATCCACAAGAAGCAGCAGATTTCACAAGAGAACGTATGAGTGGAGGTATGAATGAAACTTCTGACGGAGGTGGTGAGGACGCAGTAGAAGAGGCTGGGCCTTTGGTGTCGGAAAACCCACAGCAAGCAGCACAAAATGAAGCCAAGAAAAGACAAGAGCTGGGAGATGACAAGCGCGACAAAGAGACCAAGGAGGAGAGGATAAGCAAACATCAAGTGGAGGAAAGCAGAAGAAGAGCCATCACCGTGTTGAACGATGGGACCGACATCATCACCAACATCCAAACGGCTGTCCGTGCTAGTGAGTCCCGCCGGAGGACAGAACTGAGGGAGAGTCAACGACTAAGAGTGGAGAGGATAGAGAGCGAGGCCCAGTCCAGCCTAGAGAAGCTTGAGGAGATCAACGCAAAGTGGATGGGTGCTGATGGGAAGGAGATTCCTCAGGACGTGGAGCAGATCCTGAAGAGCCAGAAGAAGCTCTGTTCTCAACTCCTCGAGGACAAAAACAAACTCATCAATGACCTGCAACAGGAGCTGGAGGCCAGCGATGACCGCTTTGAAAAGGACTTGAAACAGCAAGCAGACGAGGTGGACCTGTTACTAGTGAAGATGGAGGAGCAGGTCAAGACTATGATGAAGACCTACAGGGAGGAACTCGACCAGATGGAGAACACCTATGAGGAAGAACGTCAGATCCTGCTGACTGGAAACAAAACTGAATGGGAAGAGTCTATGACACAAAGGCAGTTAGAGGAGAAGAAAACCCTGAAGGAGAGGATGGATAAGCTGGAGGAATTTGAGAGCTTGCTTCAGAAGCTGAGGGAGCACAGTGCTGAGGAGAACATCACCCTCAAGCTCAAACTGGACACGCATCTTCAGGCCCTGGAGGAGCGGCAAAAGCAGATGGACAATCAATACCAGATGAACCAGGAGGAACTTGACCTGCAACGCAAGGTGCTGAAGAAACAAGCCGAGGAGAACACAATCACCAAGATCATGCAGAAGCAGAGGATCACCAAACTGAGGGATGAGCTGAACAAGTTGATGAAGCAGGAGAAGGATGCTAAAGATGAAATTCAGCAATTGACTAGACGGTATGAACGCAGCATGAAGGAGTGTAAAGAAATACTGAAGAGAAAGAGGCACTTTGCAGCCGTCAGTGCCACCAAGTTTGAAGACATGTGGATGTTGAGCGAGGCTGAGGTGAAGCAATTGGTGGAGCAGGCTCTGGACATCGACAAGCAAATCCATGAGCAGATCTTAGGCTTGCCCTGGGAGCGGCCTCCCGGGGCCTTCGTGGAGCGCCCTGACCCCGCCGGTACACGGGAACGGAAATTTGCGGAGAGGAACGCCTCGCTGGAGGAGGAGGAGGAGGTGAGGAGCGAGAGCCACGTGGAGGCAGAGGAGGAAGAAAAAGGCAAAGTGTCGACGCTGATGGTGAAGAGACTGTTGGAGGTGCTGTGTGATGAGGTGGAGACCAACTTTGAACCCCTGTTCATTGAGAACGAGGACAATGTCTATGCACTGTCTCAGTTGTTCATACAGCACATACAGAACATACAACAGGTCGAGGGGGCGAGTCCATCAGCAGAAGACTCCGACAGTATCCTGACCATCCATCCCAACGAGGTCCTGGCTGTTCTGAGAGCCTTCACTGCTCAATATGAAGAAGCCAGGGCGCCCCAGCGGTTCCAGTCCATGATTGACTGGGATGATTTTGACGATGCAGCCTACTGGAACAGTTTGGCGAATGTCATTCCCGAGTCCAAACTAAAGGTCTGGGATGCGCTGGAGACCGGAGTAAACAAGTACTACGAGGCCCTGAGAGAGCGGGCCAAGCTCCTCACTAGCGCACAAAGCCTGAAGAAAAATAACGCTGAGCTCCGCATGTTCCTGAACCAGCGGCAGGGAGTGCAGTCCTCCCCGATCCCCCAAGTGGTAAAGCTGACACCTGCACCTAAGTGAACAAATTGATTTACTTACTAAATCCTCTTCATGCTAGGTAGCACATAAGGTCTTCACCAACGAACGCCAATGCTGTCGTTCTTCTGCCCAAGTGTTGCACTTGGCCCCAGGTCCACCCAAGCGCTTTCATCTCTTCACAGATCTTCTCCATGCCTCCTTAGGTCTGCCTCTTTTTCTCTTCCCCGGTGGTGTCCATCTCATGGCTAACCTTGGGATGGCACTTGGGCACATTCTGCACTTGAATTACTGCACTGCAATTGATTTACGTGATTTTATTTTAATTCCTTTGTAAACCACTGCTGAGAGCAATGGAGAGTAGCACCAGGTTAGATGAGTTGTCGGTGGCACAAATGCTTGTATAACACCCACTAAAAAGGATATATATAGCCTTTTTTTTACAGCATGGCTCTGTAAGAGGCAAGATGTCAAAAGTGTTTGTTTGTCTGGGGCTAAACTTGCAAACCGCTGGACTGATCAGTACCACATTCCTTGTGTACACTACCAGTAGGCAGAGGAAGTTCCCTGTCACATGTTTTATGGTCATAGGTGACTGAAATAATAGACTGCCCACATGAAATCTGTTATCCACATGGTAGCCATACCGTAGACCCTGTTATGGCCCTATAGGAATTAGGTTTGCAATGCTGTGTGTCTTTCCTGTATTTTACTTGCAGTGCCCAAGAATGATTGGAGGTAGAGTGACAGCACCTGGATGTAATTGCCAATCAACCAGCTGTCTGCATCTAAGCCTGCGGAGAATAAGCTTTTCACTCCAGCCAGTTCTTTTTGACTTTTCTACTCGTCTGCCACATTTTATTGCTATGTGCTGTATGGACAATTAAACTCAGAATCAGCTTTATAGTCACATCACTGGTTTAAGGTGTAAACAACTGGGAGGAATACATTTTTGAGCGTTAACTTTCCTTTAGATCCCCCTTTCCCTCCCCCGTGTATGATTTAAACTGGGAGATTAGATTTGTACTTTTTGTTGGATTTGGTTCAAAGTAAGTTATCTTTTTTAGATAGTGTGGTTTGTTTTTGGCCAAGTTTTATGCTTCCTTTTTTCCTTCCCTTTTGGCAATAAATACAACTCTTTTCATGATAGGCCTATGCGTTTGTGATCCTTTAGAGTAACACTTGTGTGTCAGAGCTGTTGAATGAGGAGAAATCCTGCCCCTCGCTCACCAGGAAGTTTTCATGCTCTGCTTGCAGCTCAAGGAGATTACCTGGCTCTGTGCTCAAAATCACTCCATCGCTCATCTTTATTTTCCCACACTCCGCTCCTTGCTCAGGTCCACTCAAAAATAAAAATCACAACTTGGTGCTTGGTCCTGCTTGGTGAGCGGTGCCATTTATGAGTTAATTTCATCAAGCGTCCCACGAGCCAATCACAGCGCGTCCTGCAAAGCTTGGCCAATGGGACCCTGCAAACGTTCAGCCGCTTGTGCCTATTATGTAGGCCAGATGTAGGCCACCCTTCAGTTTACTTTAGGGTCCGGACATTTTCCTTTTACGTACAACGACCTTTGAGACGTTTGTGGCAAGATACTGTATAGGCCAGAATGTAGACCACTTCAGTTTACTTTTTGCCTACAGGTTATGACAGTCAAGGGATATATCCACACCACAGAGGGTATCTCCTGCATGGTGATTCGTGATCCCATAATATGTTGTCATCATCCCTCCATGTTTGATCCTTTAGAATTTCTATAATCCACAGAATAGAATAATATCCAAACAGAAACAGTATGGGCAACAAACATACGCAGTGACCAAGGAGGCTGTCACATCCTCTCGGAACACACACGTCTCCAACTGGGGTACGTCACTCATCTTTCTATCTGTCTTGTCTGTCGGGTAAAGAATAAGGACGTCTCACGAGCTGTGCCAGGTAAACTAGACCAGGTCAACCTGGTTGTGCCAGACCCCCTGTCTGTCATCATCATTTATGACATCATGCCTTTTGTAGGCATGTCATCATCATGTCATCATCATATATACCCTTTATATAGAAAAGGGACAGACCGACATTTGCTTATGTAGGCCTACCCATTTCATGGGTCTGGCAAAAATGAAATATCAGAGTTTAGGCTCGCATGGAACACCATGTATGGGCTCAAAGATTTACCCTTTGGGCTGCTCCGGCTCGGAGTGGAAGATGGTCCTCTGCTCCGAAGTACACTCCGACTGAACGTGTAGTTCAGTTTGAGCCTTAACTCACATGCTGTTATCTGATCCTCTATTGTAATTTTGCCTGCAGGTGTCATTTTGTTTGCTGCTCTGTCATCTATACTATATAGGGAATCTGTGTTTGTGTGTGTGTGTGTGTGTGTGTGTGTGTGTGTGTGTGTGTGTGTGTGTGTGTGTGCGCGCTGTGTGTCTGTCAGTACAATGTATCCCTGCATGGCATAACTCCGACAGCGTCTGACCGTTCGGTCTCGGACTTGGCACGTGTGTCTCCTATAACCCAGAAGTGTGCAGAGCCAAATGGCAATTCACCCTTTGTCAAGTCCCGCCCGTTGTCCAGCCCCTCTTCACACCCATTGGTTGCTGTGTCTTGGTGGGACACTCGGTGGGACACTCCATCCACTACCATTTTAATTCAGTTGCTTCGTATTGTTATTATGTGTGTTCAAATCTAATTTCAAACTTGGTTTCAGTAAAATGGAGCTGCTCAGTGGCAGTATAGTGGCTCAGCATGTTTTTAAATGTTTTTATTTCTCCAAAAAATATGTTTTAGCAAATTCAACATAAAAAAGGCTTACCAGGGTGGGACAAAGCAGATAGAGCCTGCTGGTTGGTGGGTCAGGGACCAACCAGAAGGCTAACAAAGGGTGAAGTGGGACAATCAATCCACTTTATTTCTTATTTGTAGACTCAGGGGTCCATTAAAAACACAACACTATATACAGACCATCCATTTACCATAAAACAGCTATTACAAGAGACAATCATGTGTGTTTCCAAAAAGTAGACCAATATCTTGCATCACTGAGGCTGGGGTTAGACAGCATGATAATAGAGCCTCATTCAGTCGACAGTAAATTTGTACATCAGGTTTCTCAATAGGGTTTGACAAGTGTTGACTCCCACATTGTAGAACAACTCACTTGCACTGCACCACCGTGTTTTCCTCAGTGTCTGCATGCAATCATTATAAGCAACCTGAGGCTTGTACATGCTTGCTTTATAGGAGTACCAGTGGTGTAAAGTAACTAAGTACATTTACTTAAGTACAATTTAGAGGTACTTTTACTTTACTGGAGTATTTCCAATTTTCTGTACTTTTACTTCTACTCCACTACATCTCTGAGGCAAATATTGTACGTTTTACTCCACTACAATTATTTGAAAACTTTAGTTACTAGTTGAATTGTAGATTTTGATTATCATAACAAAACATACCACTTCAGCCCTATACATTTCATCCATTTGAAAATAGCAGATCTACAAGCTCACAATGCGTTGCATCGTGACGCATTGTAGATCTGCTATTTTCAAAGAATTTTTTCATACATTTCATACATGGAAACTTGTGAAATGGGACATTCTGTATAATGAGTACACCTTGGGTACTTAAAGTACATTTTGATGGCAATACCTTTGTACTTTTACTCAAGTACATTTTGATTTCTGGACTTTTACTTGTAAGGGCACACCAATGTACAGTATGGTTGCCAGCTGATTTAATGGCCCTAACTGAGCATTTCTACATAGCAGTATTGATACTTTTACTTGAGTACAAAATGTGAGTATTTTTTCCACCACTGGGGAGTACAGTGTGCTCTGAAGAGGTCTACCTTCCCATCAATTGAACATGAGTAGAATTCCCTCCGTGTTAGCTTGAGCATATAATATACGGAGCTGCCTGTACAGATCATCATCCTCAGTCAGTCTGTCTGTTATGACATGCCCCAGATACGTTGCTTTGCTACATACAGATAACACTTGACCTGACCCATGAAAAGATGGAAAGGAGAGATCCTTATCCCCTCTTGTCCTGCAAATCATTGCAACACGTTATATTTCACATCACATGCTACTCCATATACTCAGAACCTACAGTAGTATATGTAGCAGTTGTTGACACCCAGCACTGCTAACTATAGCCAAATCGTCCGCGAGTGATTTGCTTTTGAATTATTAATGGATTGCGTTGTACAAAGTCCAAAGACGTAATTCGGAAGCCTTTATACTGTCACACAAAAAATGAACACAACCCATTCCTCAGCCAGCAGCTAGGCATAATAGATTTCCAAAAGAACACATCACCGATGTGCTCTGGAGTATGAATTCTGAGGTATAGAGTAGCCTAAGATATGGGAGAAGGGGGAGATCAAACTGTTTCATTCAAGTTTCCCTGGGAAGAAATGACAAAGAGAGAATTACTACTCCTGATGTTAGTGCAATTACAATGTCCTAGCCAGAAGAAAGCATGCACTGTTACTTTCACTGGAGCCAAGCATGGGAACGGCACTTATGTTGTGCAACAATCCTATTTTTCAACGAGCTTTCTATTTTTCCATGTGCGTGCAGCTGGGGCGCAGCCCTTTTACACTGAATTGTGCCATAAAAGGTATAGCAATGGTTTTGTGAAGTTTATGTGACAGTTGCTGTTGGTGCTGTACTGTATAGCTACACAGAAAAAAGAAAAAAAAAACAAAAAAACAGCTGCTCACTTGTCTTCACTTAATAATAATAATGTTTTTAATCACTTGCAACGTTTAGGTCAGTGTCTGTAGAATATCCTTCATCGACAGGAACAAATGTGTGTTGCGTGTGTCAAGTCTTTAAACTGTTATTACGTTTTGTATTCTAAAATGAATAATATATGCAATCTATGATGATCTGAGCAGATATGCGAAACCGATAAAAATGCACCTGATACAATATTAATATTTTAGAATTTTGTAAAGATGATCATCAAGTAGAGGAACACAATTTCTCACAATTTCCAATAAAGTATTTAACTTACGGAAACATGTTGAAACATGTTGATTTGTAGTTAAATGAGACACATTTCGGACAACACTTTCATTAGAACACTGGACGGTAGACAATTAAAACATTTTTGGAACAGTTGCTTATCTGTTTTAGTATTGAAAATGAAAAAGAAAATGTCCCTCTGGGAAGTGCGCAAACAAAGATTTACACTGATCGGAGGAGTTATAGGTAAAAAACACAAATCAGCCTGTTATAGCGATAGCGCCACCATGAGTTTGATTTGACTCATGGTGCATGGTGATTTTTTTAAGTGACACTTCTTCCTCGGCCTGGTGGGAATGTGCTTTTTTAGACAAAATCTGTTGGAGTACTGTCCAAAAATGTATTTAGCTAAAACGGCTTCATGGTGGCGCTAGAACACAGGCATGTGAAAAATGTGTAGCAGAGGTTCTCAACTGGAATCCAGGGAGGGTGTGTGCAGTTTGGCAGCGGCCGGGCCAATGGCACCAGAGATTAGCTGGTAGCGGACGGACGGACAGACAGACGGACAGGGGCATAACATAGTCTCCCCATGCCCTCAGCAATAAACAGCTGCTGTCCTACAAGTGGAAGATAAGACAAGTAGGTCAGGAGTGGCTTATTGTCAGTATCAGCCAGTAGTTGACCCACTGGTGGCGCTATAACAGGCCAATGTGAAAAGGGTGGCATTTGTTCCTTGACCCAGTGGGAATGTGCGTGCAAGATTTCACGCACATCACAGGCTGTGTTCATGATTTGAGGTGTTTTGGCCACTTTATCGCTGCTTGCAGCTATATTCATTATTATTATTATTATTATTTATTATTTTGTGTGCACTTCATAGGCATGTTAGATAAAGGTCTTCCTTAGATTATGTGTAGAACATTTCATGCAAATTGCTCAAAAGTCCCAGGATAAAAACAGGTTATGCGTTTTACAAACTGCTCAAAATGGCGGAAGATCTAAGGGCGGAGCTTACTTAACAAAGACACAGATGTGTTCCTCTAGAGTCAAGGCACGCGTGTAAGCAAGTTGCATGTCTTTAAGCCAAACGAGGCATGACTTCGCATAGGGCCCCCTTTGGCCAATTGGAATAAGATTGGTTTCAGTGATCTCCATTTTTGCCAAATGTCACGAACATGTGACTTTGCATGTATGTGTTAGGGGCAGAAGAATAATTTGCATAAAACTGCGATATTCATTGAATTATTGAAACGGAATGTTGCAATTTAAAAAAATCCGATCCAGGATGATCTTTAGATATTGGACCAAAGTTCATGTAAAAAAAAAAACGTTCTGTGCATGTGGCACAAAGAGATCCCAGGAGGAGTAGGATTTTAACTGTTTTTCATATAATTAAAAATGGTGGGAGATCTAAAGGTCAGAGGTCAAAAGTCAGAGTGTCAAAGTTTTTCGGCATGAGGAGACGCATATGTGTAAAGGTTTAATGGCTGTGGGTCAAACAGGGCATGAGCTATACCTGTTCAAAGTTTGCACTTTTCAAAGGCCTGCTACAATAGTTGCGAGTTTCATGTTTTCTCCGTTTGGCATAGCCCTCTAGCCAGGACAGAAAACGTGGCGGAAGAATAATAGAAACACCAATCTCAATAGTAGCTTACAAGCCCCTTACAGGGCTTGACCACTAAAGAGCTTGGTGTATAATAAAACAGCAACCTTTCTTGTTGTTGGTGTACTAGCTAAAAAAGCCCATGTAGCTTCCACCAGTGGTATTTACCTGTATCAGTCCTGGTATAGTCTGGTGTACCTGGTTTCACGGACCAAAGAAAGCAGATCTACAAGTATCAATCCCTCTAGCCTGGTCCAAAAACGAGTCAGTTGTTCTGCATAATGCTGGATTTCTCTCTTTCAGGCACTCAAAACCCAACGTCAAACTAGTTATAAAACAAATACCGTAAACAAACGTTTAGAACATGTAAATGTAAATGTAAATGTAATAAAGAAAATACACTCAAAAATAAAATACCTCAAAGTCCTCAATGGCTGCTCTCCAAAACATAAAGGAAATGAGATCACTGGTGTCCATGAACACAGTGTCACAAAACAGAAATAAAAATGTAATCAATCTATTATGACATTCACAAACATAACAGACTTGATATTCAATATGGGACCAATCTCTCGAGACAGAGTCAATGATGGCTACGCAAAAGGCTACGTCAAAGGAAGAGAGACAGACCGAGTGGGCGTCGCCCTTTCTTTGATCTGGGTTCCCAGATTGATATGGGACAAACAAAAACCCTGATTTCCCGCGTCACACTGTCAAACAACATACAGTAAGTGTATAACTGAAGGTGTCTGACGCCAGACCATAAACTGTTCTGCATGAAATGAAACAATTGCCACTTCCACAACCAATGGACAAATCATGAAGGAATAAATCATATTGGCAATAATTATGGCAGCCAAAACAAGCTCACGATAAGTTACAGTACACTACGACACACTGTGAGCTTGTAGATTGGCAATTTTGACACTGGCACGCAACTAAGTTCAAATCACCCAATCACTGTCTCCTGTCCAATGCAGGGGAAAAGAGATTAATCTTCACCACTGCGATTAAAGCCTGTCCTCCTGCCTGCCCCTCAGCTTTTCTCAGCCCGTTACATGGATCTGTAGCAGTTTGGTGGAGATTAGATTACATTTGGTGGTAATGCGATGGCGTTCTGTAAGCAGAGATAAATACCGTCTGCTCTCTCTCTCTCTCTCTCTCTCTCTCTCTCTTTCTCTCTCTTTCTCTCTCTCACACGCACGCACGCACGCACGCACGCACGCACGCACGCACGCACGCACGCACACACACACACACACACACACACACACACACACACACACACATTTATCTCTCACTCTCCTCACACTTTAGGGTCTCTCTCACCACAAGCTCACATCACCCTTCCAGTTTCCACCCCCACATGCATCTACTTTTCCGACTCTCAGCTTGTCACCCATTATTCCTCTCTGTCTCTGTCTCTGTCTCTCCATTCTTTTTTTTTACCTTCCATTTGCCTCCATTTATGTGGAGTAAATGTATGACTGCATACTTACTGCAGGTCACTGATCACCTCGGTGTGCTGTTTTGTGTTTTCCCATGAGTATGTCCGTTTGAATATCATCACTGTCGGGCTGAAACCTCATATCTCCAAGATCCAAATTTGTATGTTTTTTCGTAAAGCAAAGCCCTTCTTCATCACACAAGGCTGTCGCACAAAACTAGTGAAAATAGCAGATCTACTGTAGATTGGCTATTCTCACTATTCTAAATAATTTCCAAAATGATAAATAAAAAACAAATGGTTTTGGATATAGAAGGTTTCCGCCACCCGACAACGACGACACATATTACTTTGTGCTTTTTCCCCCAAAGCGTTGGAGTTGCAGCGTTGGGAAGGGAACGGATGAGGGTTTGCTCTTGAGGTGAGCAATGAGAAATCAAGCACAGACTGTCGGTGGGCGACGTGGGCACCCATTTCACATTGCAATGCTGTTCGTCAAGTCAATGTCAATGTTTTTCACTCTCTGTTCTCTCTTGTATATCCTTGGTTATCGTCCATGGTTTACAAAATCCTCCTCTCTATAAGCATGATGTTTCTCGACAGGCTCCAAAGAAGAAAGGCTCAAAACAGAGTGCGATTGCAAATAGCGAATTTAAGCAACGCTACGGCGACGGCAGATGACAACGGCAACCGTAAATTATCAGCGCTCGCTAGATCAACCTGCCGCCGTAGAAGCCGTCTGTACGTGCAGTACTACGCCAGAAGGTCCCTTCCCACGTTGCGCCTAAAACGCCTGCTCCATAGACGCGTCGCCATGGGAACCAAAGCGTTCAGTGAAAGAGGTGGGACCCTGTCGCCGACGGCTCTTTGCTCAATGATTTGGACCGCAACGGCGATTGCGTCATAGCAGCCGTAGTCCCGCCTCACATCGTGGTAGTAGAAACGGGCTCCTTAAATTCCCCAATATTGTGAGGGACGGGAAGTCTAAGTAGTGGTCCAAGATCTCACACGCTGTCCTTGTCCCTCCAGAACGGTCAATGTTTTTTTCATGAGTCTTACAGAGAGATGCTGAGTCACTTGCTCCACTACCCCCATCCCCTTCCCCCCGCAGGTGTGTCACTTCCCCCCCAAGCCTTCCCTCGGACATGGCAGCAGACCTTGCTGTCCAGATGGCATGGAGAATGGGGGGGTCACGGCCAAACCGACCCTGCCCCCGCCCCGTCCATGGCAATGGTGACAGGGATTCTCGAGAATGCTGACATGTCATTTGTAAAAAAAAAACAGTTTCAAAGCAAGCTAGGGTACTGTAACTCTCTGAATCCCATTCAGCGTTGAACACACTCGGCAACAGTGTCATGTGATCACTGCTCGCCGTCACATCTCTTAGGGTTGATAGCGTGGCATTTGTTTAGGTTTAGTCTCCTTCTTTCAACTCCTGTTCATTTATTTTTGAACGGTGCTCCCTGAAGCCAGGAGCTAAGCTCCAACAACTGGTTTTGTCCGGTCTCTGAAGAGTGGCCTACATCTTGGCACAAAGCGCTCAAACTAAGTTTGTTGTAAGCCCCCAAAAAAGTCCGGGGCTCTGAATCGTGGCCTACATCTGGCCTACATCTTGGCACAAAGCAATCAAAGTTTGTTGGTCCAGCCTCTGAATCGTGGTCTACATCTGGCCTACATCTTGGCACAAAGTGCTCAAACTAAGTTTGTTGTAAGCCCCCCAAAAAAGTCCGGGGCTCTGAATCGTGGCCTACATCTGGCCTACATCTTGGCACAAAGCAATCAACGTTTGTTGGTCCAGCCTCTGAATCGTGGTCTACATCTGGCCTACATCTTGGCACAAAGCGCTCAACGTTTGTTGTATGGTCACATTGGCCAAGCTTCACAGGATGCTTAATGAAATTAACTAGCACTGCTCACTTCAAATTAGGTGAGGCTTTCTTACAGTTGTATAATCATGGTTGAATTCTGGGATATGTTGAGGCCAAACTACAGTGTAAAATCCTCAGTGTTAATGTACCCATTTGTACTCTGAGTGAACAATTGCAACCAAATAACTGGTTGTATTAAATTAAGAGGATATTCTTTGGCACAGTTCAACTACTTTTCTGTGTGCAAGTGCATTTGAAGGTCATGTCACATAACAGAGAATCTTGTGAGGGAGGCGAGGAACAGTAAAACAGAGGAAAACATTGCAAAGCAGGGCCGAAGAACATCCAGACGAGTCACGTAAAAATGGTCACAATTTTATAGTGCCTCAGCAGTTAACTCTGGAGCTGAATCTCTTGTTCGGTTTCCACAGAGTTATG
Source organism: Nannobrachium achirus (assembly GCF_963921795.1). Classification (NCBI taxonomy): domain Eukaryota; kingdom Metazoa; phylum Chordata; class Actinopteri; order Myctophiformes; family Myctophidae; genus Nannobrachium; species Nannobrachium achirus. The sequence goes on from NC_137816.1 coordinate 54,319,367, forward strand.
GGGCAATGAAACACCGCGTTTCTGTTCCCATTTTAATAATTGAAATTGGATTAACCTAATGCATTCAATCCCTGTTATTAGACCACACCGTTTATGACATCCCATCAACCTGAATCCAAAATGAATGTCCCTGAAAAGGTCACAAAGGAAGTGATTACATTATGTCTGCTGTGACCTCGCTCACCGTGGCTCCGTTAATGCCAGCAATGAAGGCATAAACCTCTTGGCTCTTGCTGTGCTAACTTCACAGATATGTTGCAGACCTTGCATGTCTCTAACCAAGATGAAATATTCTGCATAGAAAACATATTTGAATTACTTTTTTTGTGTGCAACAAACACACACATACATTCAATACCCCTCAAATTCAATGAAATATCTAAACCAGATCTAACCAGTATACAGTATACGGATATATGCTTTAATAGGTGCTTTTTCTTAAAGGAGTAGTTCACCCCCAAAATGACTTTTTTTCTATTGATTACTCATGCCATGGAGAGTAGAGTTCAATAATATTTTTAGTTTTTTGTCACATTCCTAAGAATTTTTCCTAAGTAAATTTATCCCCATTGATTCCGGATGGGGACCCGTTTCGAAACGGGTCCCCATCCGGAACGAATGGGGGTAAATTTATTGTTATCACATTTTTGTCTTAGGAATGCAACAAAAACTAAAAATATTATTGAACTCTAGTCTCCATGGCGTGACTAATCAATAGAAAAAAAAATCATTTTGGGGTGAACTAGTCCTTTAAAGGGGGCTTTTTAAAATATATATTTTATATAAATATTGGTCCATAATACGGTTTTATACAGGTTTTAGCCTAAACAACCACTCGGATATTTAAATGTCATGTTAGTCTGTCTCTAATTCCAAGCCATTTCAGATGCAATACGAAAATGCCCTTTGTTGGCAACGGGGTGCTGTCTTTGGGTTAAAATTGGAATGATACAGAGAAGATTAGCATGAGATGAGAACCATGTAGAGTCAACGGGGCGCTGTATTTGGAACGATGCAGAGAAGATTAGCATGGTACAATGATGAGAACCATGTAGAGTCAATCCAATTCAAGCCAATTTTAGTACCACTTTACCTCATGGTTCCAACTCATATAGTGTCAATAGAATATAGCCTCCCAAAAAGTACTCCTTCTCGAAGGGGCCCAATAGGAAATGAGCCCCTTTGAGACAGAAGGGCTTGTGACATAAACAAGGGCTCGATTTCAAAAGAGTACCGTTCAGACCCGCCCATTCAGAAAATCACTGAAATCAAAGGCTTAGAGTTAATTAATGTTTTTTGGGGGGTCTGGAAGAGACACTGGGAAAAAATATATAAAATGTGAAATTCACATTTTATATAATATGTGACGGAGCGTCATTTGGGGCATCGGGTTATGGCAATGGTCACCCCCTAGTCTTCACATTTAACCTCAAATTCACTTATTTTATGCATTATGGTCCCCATAATAGCAGATTAATCATCACAGTCGTCATCTACATGTGACACTTTATTAACCACTTTCAACATGGCATCCCAATTTTGTGAATGTGATCATATATAGGTGAACATTTTCAAACATTTTCTCTTTTCGCCCCCAAAGAAATAGCTCTCAACGTGTCACTTGGCGCCACGTTTAGAGCTTGTAGATCCACTATTTTAGAAATAGGGTTATGGTATCTTATTTTTTGCCACCCCCTATTTCTTTCTGAAATTACGCCTCTGGTTGAGAGGCAGGCTGCAGCAGTATTTCCATTTGAACCAGAGTACATCACAGTGAATGAGCATACGGTGTCAATTGATGACATGGCATTGTTGACGCACACATTGGCTGTTATGGGCACACAACAAGTTTCTCTTACTACTGTCAGTGTGTCATTCTGACTTATGACTATTGTGACTGCTTCTGTCACATTGGATTTTGGTACTGGGCGAATAATGTATTTATTTCCATTTGCAATAATGACTGAGAACTGTCACCCTCACCTCTATTGTCAGTACTGTAAATGCTTTGGGAAGTTTCGATGCTGTTTTCCAAGTGTGAGATTCCGAATGGTAGGATTTTATACATATTTTATATAAACCGACTTCAGTTTGGATAACATACAGGCGGGAGGACTACTAAATAATGTATAATGCAGCAAGACAATAATACTCGTTCACAGTTATTCTACTTACAGGTAGACCCTATAAACGCGGAGTGTTTGTGTCTGTCTGCATGTGTCTGTTTTAAATTAAAGTAACAAAGAGAAAAAGAAGGGTCAGAGGTGGACAGATTAACAGAAAGAGCGAATACACTTCCCGGCACCGGCGCCTGCCGCGGCGTCGCCGGAACTGCCGACAACAGCCACGGCAATGATTCCTATGCCGCGGCAACCTGCCGGAAAATACATTCGCTGTCCCTCCAGATTAATGTGTAGGGAACGGTGGAACACAATAGAGTGGGAGAGCAGAAAGAGAAAACATTAATAGCCTGATTCTGGCTCCTGCTGGCATCACTCCAAAGTGTCCTTGGGCAAGATACTGAACCCCTAACCTAACTGCTCCCCAGCTCATGTTGCCCGCAGCTACTAATAGTTAGGATGGCTTAAAAGCAGAGCACAAATTCCAGCCGTGTGCAAATTGCGTGTTAAGGACCCCCTTGAAAACGTAACGATGCATCCCAAAGGGTTTATCCTTCTAGTGCTATTTATTTGGCCGGTGAATCTCCCCTTAACATCAAGTATACGGTATCGTCGTTGTCGGGGAAAACCTATATGTCCAAAACCGTTCATTTTGCATTTATCATTTTAAAAATGATATAAACTAGTGAAAATAGCCAATCTACAAGCACACAACGCCTCGCACCGCGAGGCGTTGTGTGCTTGTTGATCGGCTGTTTTCACTACTTTTGTGCGACCACCTTGTATGATGAATCAGGGCTTTTCTTGGAGATACAAGGTTTCCGCTAGACAACGGCGATATATTTTTGGTTTGATAGTTTTATTGTATTGTTAGCATTTTATAACAACATAAAAACAAAACAACCATCTAAACAAAGCAATGTGTTATTATTTATTTAACCATGTACAGTACTTAAGGTTCATTCCATCAATTAAAAATCATATCTCTCTCAAGAATTAAATTAAATGTCTGTGATGATGATTCACTTCACATTGCCATTATTTTTGACACAATATCACACAATTGTAGAGGTATTGCAAAAAAATCTCAGTTGTGAACAACCAGCCATTGTGACAAAAGACAAATAACTTGCTTACCAGACCAAGTTAAGGTAATGGGAAGCTATCATTTGTATAGGAAAGCAATGTTTATAGAGGTATGCTGAGCTGATAAGTGAGACACAGAGTGAGTGTGCGATATACTTAATGAATGGCGTGATGATAAGTGAGACTGAATGCTGTGATAATTGAAGTCTCATTGTGGTTGAAACAATGGAAATGTATGTGATGTGATCACACAACATGGTTCATGTAGGTGTAAAATGTATACACAGTCTCTATAATGATGGGACGCCCTAAATTGTTCAACATTTTGAAGAGCATGGTCATTCATCTGATTTAAAACGTATTTTAAGGTGCATGCTGTGGAGTCGATTTTGAAACCTGCCAGAGTTAAAACATTGCTGCCCTTGCAAGCAGATCTGAGCGTTTCCACGTACCTTTGAAAAATCAAAGAATATTATGCGTTGCAAAAATTTTGGCGATCCAGGTGGTCTCAAAAGACGCAGGCTGTCGGGGGAAAAATGTTCCGGCCACAATAATCCATTGCAGAGTTGCAAGCCAGTTGAATGTGGCTTGTTTTCGCCAAAAAGCAGCACAAAAAAGAGTAAAACATCTTGGTTTCATTGAGATAATGTGATTTTCTTACTGTACTGTTCTTCGTGATGCTGGGATCATTCACAGACTGCGGACAAGCGCCATCCATCATAAACCACTGAACTGAGGCTTTGACGAGTGAATCGTCATTGGCGGTGTGAGCCTTGGACGAATTGACGAGCATACTCGTTCGTCATTGGCAGTAAAAAGGTTTTAACTGGCATATACCCAGTATATAAAGTATATAAAGGGCAAAGTGGCACCGTGGAGCCTGGGATTTGATTTGATTACTTTGGCTTGGCTGGGCGCTATTAAACCAACAATTGGCTGGGTTCACAGGAGTGAAGCAGGCATTTGAAGCTGGCTCTTGATGGGGGCACTTATACAAGGAGCGGAACTGAGAAGGTACTGTTTGTAGCGTGTTCCTCCGCATGCATCACACCCTGTAAGTCAGTGGTTCTCAAAGTGGATTCCAGGAACTCTATGGGTTCCTTTATGGGGGTCTAAATTGACCCATACAAGTCTGTAACTCTGGCAGTGTACAAATGTAACCAAATGTAACCAAACAAATGTAACCAAATGAACCCATTTGGATATGTTGTTGCCTACGGTACATCCTCCCCAAGAACAACCAGGAGGAATTGAACCAATTAATGTTCCTCCTTTTAGACAAAAATAAAACCCCTATTAGTGCACGGTCACACCGCAATGAGGGTGGATTCTGCCAATGCATTTCAATGGAGATGGAGTGACTTGCTGCAAGTTTCGTATTTCTTAAAAAAAAAGAAAAAAATCAAACCTCGGTTCGAAGTGGAGCTGTGTGTGTGTGTGTGTGTGTGTGTGTGTGTGTGTGTGTGTGTGTGTGTGTGTGTGTGTGTGTGTGTGTGTGTGTGTGTGTGTGTGCAGAGCCGTTTCTGGGCCCATGGGGGCCCGCTCGCGCCCGCGAAAAAATAATAGGCCTAATATTTTTTACCATTTTTTAATCCATTTTATAATGGAAATATATATATAAAATATATATATATATATAAATGAATAAATAAAAAACGACAACAACAGGCAACGTATTTTTGCTATGTTTGAAAAATAATAGGCCTAATATTTTTTATAATTTTTTAATCCATTTTATAATAGATATATATATATATAAATACAAATATATATATAAATGAATAAATTAAAAACGACAACAACAGGCAACGTATTTTTACTATGTTTGATTTGTTCTTTTCTTATTTAAATAAAAAAATGAAAACTTCCCCATGGGGTGCTGGAACACCTGCAGCACCCCTAGTTCCCACGCACTGGCAGAGTCCTGCACAGTGGCCACGGTGCCAAATTCACTTTCACTTTCAGCGGTGTGGATGCTCGGAAGCAAAGAAAGTCACCACAGTTTGATTTGATCATTCCTTAGTCAATTATGAAGGGATTTCAAAAATTAAAACGTCTCCATATTGCTTGGGAAGTCTACTTGGCAGAGAAACCGTGGCCTTTGCGATTCGCTAATCGCGGGATTTCGCATCGCGATTTCGGTTTGAAAACGATTAACCATGCAGCAGTAGTTCTTTTCTGCTGAGGAGGGGGCGGTGGGGGGCCTTTTTGGTCGGCAGGGCCCTACGCAGCATGCGTAGTCTGCGTGTACGGTCCGCCGCCGCTGTGTGTGTGTGTGTGTGTGTGTGTGTGTGTGTGTGTGTGTGTGTGTGTGTGTGTGTGTGTGTGTGTGTGTGTGTGTGTGTGTGTGTGTGTGTGTGTGGCGTGCGGTCGCGCATGCTGTGCGCACGTCATTCTCCATGCATCCGGACGGAGGGGAACTCAATTCGATAGGTACCGAAATGTTGTGTAACTGCTGCGCATGCGCAGATCCTGTTCAAACTCAACGGGACAGTTCTCACTTGTGAGACTGGACACACATTGCTGCCTATAGCGGAGCTGCTGTGTTCCACACAGCTCCAAAAAAACACTTCATTCCCATTGAAATGCATTGGCAGAATCCGCCCTCATAGGTAGAAAGTGCAGTGTGATTGTGCCCTTAGGGGAGCCATAGAGTCATAGAGCTAAGGGAGACATCTAAATCAGCCGTGTACAAAAACACATTTTTCTTAGATTTGTTATTTTACTTTATAGTGGAGGCTCTAAGCCCGAAAAATAAGCTGTTAACTTCAAGTCATGATGCAAAGGTCCCCTTTGGTATGGAAGTACCTTAGGGCCATAGGAAAGAATTTATCCAAAGAGACAAGTTAGATCACCCTTCATTTTCTATTTATAGCCATTTAAAAAATGGCCGCCGACAATAATCCCCAATACACCAGACCCCATATCTTTGCTTCTGTTAGAGCTATAATAATAATATTGGTGTCAAAGTGTACATTTTTGGGGTCTAGGAACTCAACTAAACAGGTGTCAATGCAAAAAAAACAATACTTCACTAATTAACATGACAGCGGGGGGTAAAATGTGCAAATTTCATGAAAAATAACACGTTTTAACAGGGTAACTTACCCCCTCACCCCTCCCCCTAAACTTTGATTCACTTTTCCTTTGGTATGGAAGTACCTTAGGGCCATAGGAAACAATTTATCCAAAGAGACAATTTAGATCACTCTTCATTTTCTATCTATAGCCATTTTAAAAATGGCCGCCGACAATAAACCACTATTACACCAGACCCCAACTTTGCTTCTGTTAGAGCTATAATAATAATATTGGTGTCAAAGTGTACATTTTTGGTGTCTAGGAATTCAACTAAACAGGTTTCAATGCAAAAAACCCAATACTTCACTAATTAACATGACAGCGGGGGGTAAAATATGCAAATTTCATGAAAAAGAATATGTTTTAACAGGGTAACTTACCCCCCCACTCCTCCCCCTAAACTTTGATTCAATTTTCCTTTGGTATGGAAGTACCTTGTGGCCATAGGAAACAATTTATCCAAAGAGACAAGTTAGATCACCCTTCATTTTCTATTTATAGCCATTTAAAAAATGGCCGCCGACAATAATCCCCAATACACCAGACCCCATATCTTTGCTTCTGTTAGAGCTATAATAATAATATTGGTGTCAAAGTGTACATTTTTGGGGTCTAGGAACTCAACTAAACAGGTGTCAATGCAAAAAAAACAATACTTCACTAATTAACATGACAGCGGGGGGTAAAATGTGCAAATTTCATGAAAAATAACACGTTTTAACAGGGTAACTTACCCCCTCACCCCTCCCCCTAAACTTTGATTCACTTTTCCTTTGGTATGGAAGTACCTTAGGGCCATAGGAAACAATTTATCCAAAGAGACAATTTAGATCACTCTTCATTTTCTATCTATAGCCATTTTAAAAATGGCCGCCGACAATAAACCACTATTACACCAGACCCCAACTTTGCTTCTGTTAGAGCTATAATAATAATATTGGTGTCAAAGTGTACATTTTTGGTGTCTAGGAATTCAACTAAACAGGTTTCAATGCAAAAAACCCAATACTTCACTAATTAACATGACAGCGGGGGGTAAAATATGCAAATTTCATGAAAAAGAATATGTTTTAACAGGGTAACTTACCCCCCCACTCCTCCCCCTAAACTTTGATTCAATTTTCCTTTGGTATGGAAGTACCTTGTGGCCATAGGAAACAATTTATCCAAAGAGACAAGTTAGATCACCCTTCATTTTCTATCTATAGCCATTTTAAAAATGGCCGCCGACAATAAACCACTATTACACCAGACACCAACTTTGCTTCTGTTAGAGCTATAATAATAATATTGGTGTCAAAGTGTACATTTTTGGGGTCTAGGAATTCAACTAAACAGGTTTCAATGCAAAAACCCCAATACTTCACTAATTAACATGACAGCGGGGGGTAAAATATGCAAATTTCATGAAAAAAGAATACGTTTTAACAGGGTAACTTACCCCCCCACCCCTCCCCCTAAACTTTGATTCAATTCTCCTTTGGTATGGAAGTACCTTGTGGCCATAAGAAACAATTTATCCAAAGAGACAATTTAGATCACCCTTCATTTTCTATCTATAGCCATTTTAAAAATGGCCGCCAACAATAAACCACTATTACACCAGACCCCAACTTTGCTTCTGTTAGAGCTATAATAATAATATTGGTGTCAAAGTGTACATTTCTGGGGTCTAGGAATTCAACTAAACAGGTTTCAATGAAAAAAACAATATGTTTCAACAGGAGTAAAATATGCAAAGAAAAATGAGTTTTAACAGGGTAATGTTCCTTTTTCTCCCCCTTTGGCAATGAAGTAGGCTACCTTAGGGTAATAGGAAAGAAATTATCCAAAGAGATTAGATCACCCTTCATTTCTGAAATATACACGTTTTTTTTAAAAATGGCAGCATCATTTACACTTACAGCAATACAACACAGCCTATATCTTTGCTTCTGATAGAGATATCATTTCTGGGGTAAAATAATCTGATTAAATTGGTTTCAAAACAACAAAAAAACAATAGTTTTCTCATTACCTTCAAAATGGAGGTGAAATAATTAATCACATTTCATTAATAGTTAACAAATCATTTACTGATGCAAACTTGGACACATCATCAGTGTTGTTTCCTGGAGTCACTGGGTGTTTTGGGTCCTGCAAGAGTCAGCCTCCTCAGGCGACCCGACTGAAGCTGATCAGACCTTGTTATGTATCCAAGTGGCATGATTCTGTCCCCACTGCTCTCCCCTCTTAATCTGGAGGCTTTTTCTGCTGCATCCCAAATGTTGCCTATATGGCTCTTCTTTGTTGGCAACTGTTATGCACAGTGGCGTAGCTGTGCTTAGGGAGTGACTGGCAAATTCCAGACTCCTAGATGTCAGGTCTCAATCTGGACAGGGAGATGTGTGGTGGAATTTTCAGCTGCCTCTCCAGGTCAACTGTCATCATTCAGTCTCGGGCTGTGGAGAGCAAACCAGCAGAGCAGTTCTTTGGTGTTTTCTCTGACCTTTTCCCTTCCTTGACACAGTGAATGGCCTTAGCTGTGGCTTGGGAGTATTGGATGCCCTTGATGCCCTTGCTGATTGCTTAAAGGACCAGGTCACCTCTGGTACAACCAGATCTTATTTTATTGTTGTGTGGGACACGATCAACACAATCCTGAATTCTTTTTTGTGTTCAATCTGTGTTTTTAGATATGTTAGTATTTCAGCATGCTACAACTGGTCATATGATGCATTTTGCATCATATGACCAGTTGTACAGTAGCATGCTGAAATCGGCTGAAATACTAAAATATAGATTGAACACAAAAAATAACTCAGGATTGTGTTGATCGTGTCCCACACAACAATAAAATAAGATCTGGTTGTCCCAGAGGTGACCTGGTCCTTTAAGCGATGGATTTCAGGACCTGGTCGTTCCTCAATAGAAACTGGCCCTCAGGCCTCACCCAGCGCCTTGGAGCAGCTGCTCAGGATATGTTCAGGATATGTACGGTACCTGGGTGCTCAGGATGTGCACTGCAGATATTCCTGTGCCCGTGCCACAAACTCCTCCCTGACTGAGCTGAAACAGAGCCTGAGTTCATTGGTCTTCCTGTACAGCCTGATTTTGCTTAGGCTGCGGCCACAGCCATCTTCATTCAGCCATCATAGATGAGTAGAGGCCAGAGGATTTTTGGGTGCATTTCATGCTGGTAAACACAGGCCTTGAATCTTCCAGGGAGCCCCCTCCAGGTCAGCACTGGTTGGAATCTCTGTCATTCAGAGTGCGGTTGAAGACATTTACAAGGCTCATCATTCTCAATGGCTGATGGGATCTGGTGTTCTCCCAGACTGAAGCGAATTTGTCTATGATATTCCCCTTCTTTTGGATAATTTTTCCCTTAACTCTCCTACTGCCATATCATTTATTTATTTATTGGGTCTGGCGCCATCAAAAAGCGGCTTACCTTTGCGACGTTATAGTAGATAGACAGACAGACATTTATTTATTTATTTTTATTTTTTTTGGTTGTGCAATAGTGCACTTTGGTCTGCCAGGCAGCAGAGGGCGGCGTCATGCGAGAATGAATGTGAATTTGCCTGTTATGTGTTGAAGAAGAAGAAGACCAGTCACTGGCCCCAGAGCCTTACAGCCAGAGGAAATCAACAAGGAAGTGAATTGTTCTCCGTTGATCTAACGCATAATGGATTTTTTACACCATCACCGCGGAAAATGTGTTTACAGTAGACGGCCGCGCGACCCCTCATCAGCTTACAGTCATCAGACGAACGAACCGAACGAGCGCCGTATTGGCGGAGAGGTCTTGCGAAATCGGGCGAGCGTTATCGTTCAAAGCGTGGGGAGAGTTAACAGGTATCTTCCAGCACATGCCATTGCTCACAGTCTTGGACCATCCAAGGCAATGGCACTGCCAGCATTCCATGCTTTAATGGGGAGCAACACAGCCTTTGGCAAGGGCAAGAAGACAGTCCGTGCGGCAGTCCTTGCCTGAACTCACCTTACCTCTTCAGCTGCTCTCTGGCCCTAGCCCCACAACTGAGATGATCTCCACCCACACACCCATTCTCCAGAAATCTCTCCAGAAGCTGTATGGTGTTTCCGGGGGGGAGAGTGTTTTCTGCTGGTGTTTCAGTCCGAGCGTATCAAAGGGTGCGTTCGGAAATGCGCACCAGGTGTGTGTGCTCAGTGTAGTGAGTGCCTAAACGCAACCCTAATCCTAACCTCAGTAAAACTATGCCTAAACCCAACCCTAACCCTAACCCTAACCTCAGTAAAACTATGCCTAAAACTAACCCTAACCCTAACCCTAACCAGACCCAGTGCACATTTCCGAACGCACCCTTTGATACACTCGGACTGAAACACCAGCAGAAAACACTCTCCTGTTTCCGGGATGGCATTAGGACTGTGTCCTAATGCTCGACTCTCCCTCTTCCTTCACAAAGGAAGCTACTTTGATCACATGCCACCAAGCAGTGATGCGCTCCATTGGAAGTGCAAGACAGACTGTATTATTGTAGCTATGGGTTCTGGTGTAATAGTGGTTTATTGTTGTCGGCCATTTTTAAAATGTCTATAAATAGAAAATGAAGGGTGATCTAACTTGTCTCTTTGGATTTGTTTTTTCCTATGGCTTTAAGGTACTTCCATACCAAAGGAAAAGTAAATCAAAGTTTAGGGGGAGGGGTGGGGGGTAAGTTACCCTGTTAAAACATATTATATTTTCATGAAATATGCATATTTTACCCTCCGCTGTCCTGTTAATTAATGAAGTATTGGGTTTTTTGCATTGAAACCTGTTTAGTTGAATTCCTAGACCCCATAAATGTACACTTTGACACCAATAATATTATTATAGCTCTAACAGAAGCAAAGTTGGGGGCTGGTGTAATAGTGGTTTATTGTTGGCGGCCATTTTTAAAATGGCTATAGATAGAAAATGAAGGGTGATCTAAATTGTCTCTTTGGATACATTGTTTCCTATGGCCCTAAGGTACTTCCATACCAAAGGAAAAGTGAATCAAAGTTTAGGGGGAGGGGTGGGGGGGTAGGTTACCCTGTTAAAACGTGTTATTTTTCATGAAATTTGCATATTTTACCCCCCGCTGTCATGTTAATTAGTGAAGTATTGGGTTTTTTGCTTTGAAACCTATTTAATTGAATTCCTAGACCCCAAAAATGTACACTTTTACACCAATATTATTATTATAGCTCTAACAGGAGCAAAGATATGGGGTCTGGTGTAATAGTGGTTTATTGTTGGCGGCCATTTTAAAAATGGCTATAAAAAGAAAATGAAGGGTGATCTAACTTGTCTCTTTGGATAAATTCTTTCCTATGGCCCTAAGGTACTTCCATACCAAAGGAAAAGTGAATCAAAGTTTAGGGGGAGGGGTGGGGGGGGTAGGTTACCCTGTTAAAACGTGTTATTTTTCATGAAATTTGCATATTTTACCCCCCGCTGTCATGTTAATCAGTGAAGTATTGGGTTTTTTGCTTTGAAACCTATTTAATTGAATTCCTAGACCCCAAAAATGTACACTTTGACACCAATATTATTATTATAGCTCTAACAGAAGCAAAGATATGGGGTCTGGTGTAATAGTGGTTTATTGTTGGCGGCCATTTTTTAAATGGCTATAAATAGAAAATGAAGGGTGATCTATCTTGTCTCTTTGGATAAATTCTTTCCAATGGCCCTAAGGTACTTCCATACCAAAGGGGACCTTTGCATCATGACTTGAAGTAAAATGTGTCTTAGAGCCTCCACTATTAACTTCACACCCATCATCAACATTTTGTGTAAAATATTCTTATCAGACATATATTTTGTGCAAGTTGAAATATGGCCTGGTGGCACTAGAGTCTAGTGCTGACATCGCCGTCCCGCTTTTAACCATGAAAAAATAAATAAAAACGTTTTTAATCAATATTTTGGCGACCCAATTTAAATCAACCCAGTGCTTGGGAAAGCGCACTAGACTATAGAGTAATGCTATAGTACTGACATCACAGACTGACACGGAACACCATGTATGGGCATAAAGATCTGCCCAACAGGCACTCCAACATGGAACACCATATATGGTCATAAATATCTGCCCAATCCCTTAGATACTGTGCACACATGCACACACCCCGGGCACATAATTTAGGGCCTACATTTTAGTAAATGTTTTAATACATTTCAGTTCACCCATGCAGGAATTTATCATAAGCGAGCTTCGCACATCCGGTCTTTGCATTCTTGTTATCGAGAAAAAGCTCTTAATTAAGCTGAAATATTCAGTTGTGTTTGTCGGTGACATGGGTTCATCAAGTGTCGGTGGAGACCGGAGAGTCTCCCACATGTTTTGGGGACCGTACCTATGTTCCCCAGGTTCTATGTAGCCTACCCCATTTATCCCCACACAAAAGGTTCTATGTTCCCCACTTACCCAAAAAAGGTCCTATGTTCCCCAGTTCTATGTTCCCCACTTACCCCCACAAAAAAATGGTCTATGTTCCCCACTCAACTTAAAAAAGGTTCTATGGTCGGAGGTCCCCACTCATCCAAAAATGCAGGAAACATTCATTTCTAATCTATCTATAAATGCGACAAATCTCTGTCTGTTTGTTTGTAATCCGCGTATCTCGAGAACCGTTCGTCCCACCGGCTTCAGATTCGGCACGCGCGTTCCCCGCCGCCGCGCGGAGTGCAGTGCCGGGCCTCGACCCGACTCGCGGTTTTCCGAAACCGGCGCGAAACGTTCGGAATCTCCTTATGCGGAGCTGATTGTTGACATCAGGCTGTTCCGGAGGAAATCGGCGCAAGCGCTGAGTCATTGTGACATCACTTCATAAAAGGCTCTGACATCACGTACGCCACATGAGTCAACACAAAATCTCTGTGAATGTGTGTATGTAATCCGCGTATCTCGAGAACCCTTCTTCCCACCGGCACGCGCGTTCTCCAGATATGGGCATAAAGTCTGACATCAGAGTTTTCCGCAACCGGTACTGTGTGTGCAGAGATCTTCATATATGGGCATAAGTGGACAAAGACAAACAGATGGTCAAAACGGGTCCTATGACAACAGGTATATTGGGGTTTGCATTAAAGGGTGGGGCATTCATGGGGTTTGCAGAGTTTTCCGCAACCGGTACTGTGTGTGCAGAGATCTCCATATATGGGCATAAGGGGACAATGACAAACAGATGGTCAAAACGGGTCCTATGACAACAGGTATATTGGGGTTTGCATTAAAGGGTGGGGACAAAGGCTAACAGATGGTCAAAACGGGTCCTATGACAACAGGTATATTGGGGTTTGCATTAAAGGGTGGGGCATTCATGGGGTCCGCTCCAAAAAAGAAAATAAAAGAGACAAAGACAAACATAAGACAAGCGACAAAGCGTGGGACTGGGAGGATGACTTGAATGATGCAGATTTAAGCAGGCTGTGTATTCTGCTTAAAGAAGAAACAAACAAAAAGCGACAGAGATCTCATATATGGGCATAAAATGGACGCAGATAAACAGATATCTCCATATACGGGCATAAAGGGACACAGACAGACAGATACAGAGATCTCCATATATGGGCATAAAATGGACGCAAATAGACAGATATCTCCATATATGGGCATATGGGCATAAAATGGACCCAGAACTATATCTGCAGTGATCTCCATATATGGACATAAAATGGACGCCGACAGACAGACAGATACAGATATCTCCATATATGGGCATAAATGGACACAGGCAAACAGATGGTCAAAACGGGTCCTATGACAACAGGTATAATGGGGTTTGCATTAAAGGGCGGGGCATTCATTCCCTATTTACATCGTTCCTGAGTTGGCCAGGTCGCCGACTAGACGCTGGGCCGCCCGAAGGGCGGCCCAGCTTCTAGTCTATCTATAAATGCGAGAAGTCTCTGCGTGTGTGTGTGTGTGTGTGTGTTTGTAATCCGCGTATCTCGAGAACCGTTCGTCCCACCGGCTTCAGATTCGGCACGCGCGTTCCCCGCCGCGGCACGGAGTGCAGTGCCGGGTCTCGACCCGACCCGACGCGCGGTTTTCCCAAACCGGCGCGAAACGTTCGGAATCTCCTTATTTGATTGTTGATTGTTGACATCAGGCTGTTTCTGAGGAAATCGGCGAAAGCTCTGACTCATTGTGACATCACTTCATAAAAGGCTCTGACAACACGTACGCCACATGAGTCAACAAAAAATCTCTGTGAGTGTGTATGTATGTAGGTAATCCACGTATCTCGAGAACCGTTCGTCCCACGGGCACGCGCGTTCTCCATATGGGCATAAAATGAATGCCCCCATATGAGAACCGTTCGTCCCACGGGCACGCGCGTTCCGTCCCACGGGCACGCGCGTTCTCCATATATGGGCATAAAATGAATGCCCCCATATATGGGCATAAAATGGATAAAGGGACACAGACAGACAGATTCAGAGATCTCCGAGAACCGTTCGTCCCACGGGCACGCGCGTTCCGTCCCACGGGCACGCGCGTTCTCCATATATGGGCATAAAATGAATGCCCCCATATATGGCCACGGCACGGAGTGCAGTGCCGGGTCTCGACCCGACCCGACGCGCGGTTTTCCCAAACCGGCGCGAAACGTTCGGAATCTCCTTATGCGGGGTTGATTGTTGACATCGGGCTGTTTCTGAGGAAATCGGCGAAAGCTCTGACTCATTGTGACATCACTTCATAAAAGGCTCTGACATCACGTACGCCACATGAGTCAACAAAAAATCTCTGTGAGTGTGTATGTATGTAGGTAATCCACGTATCTCGAGAACCGTTCGTCCCACGGGCACGCGCGTTCTCCATATGGGCATAAAATGAATGCCCCCATATGAGAACCGTTCGTCCCACGGGCACGCGCGTTCCGTCCCACGGGCACGCGCGTTCTCCATATATGGGCATAAAATGAATGCCCCCATATATGGGCATAAAATGGATAAAGGGACACAGACAGACAGATTCAGAGATCTCCGAGAACCGTTCGTCCCACGGGCACGCGCGTTCCGTCCCACGGGCACGCGCGTTCTCCATATATGGGCATAAAATGAATGCCCCCATATATGGGCATAAAATGGATAAAGGGACACAGACAGACAGATTCAGAGATCTCCATATATGGGCGTGAAATGGACGCAAATAGACAGATATCTCCATATATGGGCATATATGGGCAGACGTACGCCACATGAGTCAACAAAAAATCTCTGTGAGTGTGTATGTATGTAGGTAATCCGCGTATCTCGAGAACCGTTCGTCCCACGGGCACGCGCGTTCTCCATATATGGGCATAAAATGAATGCCCCCATATGAGAACCGTTCGTCCCACGGGCACGCGCGTTCTCCATATATGGGCATAAAATGAATGCCCCCATATATGGGCATAAAATGGATAAAGGGACACAGACAGACAGATTCAGAGATCTCATACGGCATAAAGGGACACAGACAGACACACAGACAGACGGATACAGAGATCTCCATAAATGGGCATAAAATGGACGCAAATGGCATATATGGGCATAAAATTTACGCAGAATCACAAAGATCTCCATATACGGGCATAAAGGGACACAGACAGACAGATTCAGAGATCTCCATATATGGGCGTGAAATGGACGCAAATAGACAGATATTTCCATATATGGGCATATATGGGCATAAAATGGACCCAGAACTATATCTGCAGTGATCTCCATATATGGACATAAAATGGACGCTGACAGACAGACAGATAACAGATATCTCCATATATGGGCATAAATGGACACAGGCAAACAGATGGTCAAAACGGGTCCTATGACAACAGGTATAATGGGGTTTGCATTAAAGGGCGGGGCATTCATTCCCTATTTACGTTGTTCCGAGTTGGCCAGGTCGCCGACTAGACGCTGGGCCGCCCGAAGGGCGGCCCAGCTTCTAGTTATTAATAACAACTCAAAACACAATAATGGGGAGAAATTACGAATACTAGTGGGACAGGGGGCACTAGGGACATCTGGACACCATACTTTTGTTATAACTGCTGGGCATCTGGACGAGTGGGCACTTAGGGGTGGAGACATCTGGGCACCTACGGTAAATTAGGATTGCCCACATGTTCTTAGTGCCCAGCATTTGAGTTGGGAACATATACCTTTTTTTGTTTTTTTGGTGAGGAACATACAGTAGATCCTTTTTTTGGTTGAGCAGGGAACATAGAACCTTTTTGAGTGGAGGGTGAGTGGGGAACATAGAACCTGGGGAACATAGAACCTTTTTTGGGGGGAAGTGGGGAACATAGAACCTTGGGAACATAGAACCTTTTTTGGGGGGAAGTGGGGAACATAGAACCTGGGGAACATAGAACCTGGGGAACTGTATAACTGTCACACAGATGCTTGAGTCTCTCACACACATTAGCTTTCTCCTCTCCCCACATTCTTTCCATCTCCCCGTATCCACGGCAAAGTGCCGGTGCACAACCCGATAATCTCCCAAACCCAGGGGACATTACCAAGCCTGGCCGGAAGGCAGGTGCCTTAATTTCCAGTAACTGGGCGCTTATTACTGAATAGATCTTCTTAAAATGGAGTAGGTAATGGCCCACGGTGCTTTGGGTGCCCATCCAAGCCGCCTATTACAGCTTAATGTGATTTGCCCCACTGGGGTGAAGACTGAACGGCTGTACAGTATAGGAGGAGAGAGGGGAAACTAAATGGAGAGAATGGGAAGCGCAGGTACTTGAGTGTGTGTACGTGTGTACGTGTGTGTGTGTGTGTGTGTGTGTGTGTGTGTGTGTGTGTGTGTGTGTGTGTGTGTGTGTGTGTGTGTGCGTGCGCGTGCGTGTGCGTGTGTGTGCGTGTGTGTGTGTGTGGGGGAAAGTTTGTGCATGGTGCTCGCTGTGAGAATTTGAACAAGAATGAAAAAACCCATGAATGGGGGAATTTGCTGTGAACGAAATGCCTCTCAGCTTGACCTGTGAGCGAGCCAACGCAGGAAGTTGTTATAGGATAAGAATAGCAGGGGTGAAGAGCTACTGTAGAAGGCATGTCCACTCAGTTGTTAGCTGCACCAATCGGTCATACTTTACATAGAGTACATTTTTGAAAATGTAGAATTGGCTGTCAAGCCTTGTGTGTTCAGGAACATGACATATTAAATATATCGTCACTGTCGGGCAGAAACCTCGTATCACATTTGCATGTTGTTTGTGAATTAAAGCCCTGCCGCATCAGCACATCATATAAGACTGTTGCACAAAACTAGTGAAAATAGCAGATCTACAAGCACACAACGCCTCCGTTTTTTTAATGATGAATAAAAAGAAATTGGACGACAGCAACGATATTTTTTCACTGAAAAATAAATAATGTGTCCAGGTCTAATACCAGGATTATTATTATTATATAATCCTCATGTTTTGGTACTCTCAAGCTCTTCAAGCAAGTTGTGTGCTTGTAGATCTGCTAGTTGTGGTGTGCGACATAGCACACAACCAATTATAAATCAGGCATTAGTCTCACTATAGTCTGTTTCATCATGAATGCGCACATCTCACAAGTCAGATCAGAAATCACATCTCATCATCATTCCAAACAGTGGTGACCTTGAACTGTCAGCCTGTGGCGCCTTCATCGTCTCCCCGGTCACTCCTAATCCCGTTTTAATTAAGCTGAATCTGCCCATTAGCCAATAATCCATCAATAAGCCAATCAGGTTGAGGGAGCACTTTGACGGACCGAATGGGCTGAATGTGGTCATGTTGCAAGTATAAGATCACATAGCCTAGATAATGTTTCTTTGATTTGCATTTGGGGATAAGCCAAGGTCTTTATCAAGAGGTTTTAAAAGACCACATAGGTGAGTAGGGCTACTGAAATGCCCAAACCACACAAGCAGCAAACAAAGGATGTCTCGCCCATTCCTACGACACACATGGTCAAAGCGCCAAGCAACCTATCCTCTTCTTCCAGATGGCTTCCAAGCAGTGGAATGACTTCCAAGCAGTGGAATGACCTCCCTTCTCCTCCATTAAACATGATGGTAATGTCCCCATCATGTTCTTCCCAATTAAAACATGATGATCAGGTATTATGATTATAGCCTACTAGTCGTAAGATATTTTCCAAAAAGATACACAGCAAATGTTAAAATTATGTTTTAATGTGGCCACACCCACCAGTTCATTAAGTATGCCTGGTTGTCAGGTGGCTTGTGACCCAGATGAAGTTAACCACACCCACATTACTGGGTGTAGGTTAAAAGGAGAGGGGATTATTTTATGTCATTAAATCAGTGTTTTTCGATCAGGCCTTTTGACTCAGAGGCTTTCAGCTTTCAGGAAGAAACCAAAATTCACAGGGAAGGCACATTTGCACATTATAACCACACCTAGGGGTCTATTAGAGTAATGTTAACTCCATAGACAGATACAAAACAGAAAAAGTACAAAACTATGGCACCACTTCTTTAAGTGTGCTGCAACTGAATTTCATTTAAGTGTTGTTGCTTTTCTTTTTACCAGACAGTAATTTTTTGTTACAAGCTTTCCCACTTCATTTTCACGCCCAAATAACTTATCTGACTTCCATATTCACAAGTAATGCTGACGGGCCAGGCTATTTTGGTGATTCGCTAAAAGTTACCATTAATTCATTCTGTCTACTTATCCACCTCATATTCTTCCAAACAGGGAATCAGGCAGCGATTAGTCTCCCCTGAGTCAGACATGAAGGACGATCCACCATTCAGGCCCGTCCTCATTAAGTCTCCATTAGCCGGGACGTAATAGTGTTTTAATGGAGGAGGGAGACACAAACAGGAAGACATACTCAGTCTGACCCCCAAGATTTACAGAGACACAGCAATCATCGTTCTGACTCCACCTCCACTCCATTCCTTGAGACACATTCTTAAATGTATAAAATTGGGGTCATAACATTGGGGTACTATACGGGAGCGTGTCGATATTGCGACGTAACATTTGTTCGGCGTCGCATTAGTTCGCCGCTGGTGAATGCTAACCTGTTGAAATGATAACCTGCCGACGCTGGTGAATGCTAACCTGGTGAATGTTAACCTGGTGAATGCTACTATGCCTAAACCTACCCCTAACCTCAGTAGAACTATGCCTAAACCTAACACTTGGGGATGTCCAAACCAAAGGGGGCCACATTAGAAAATATTAAAACACCCACCCAAGGGCCGACTATATGTCTCCTCACTCCTGACATAATGTACTTTTAGGCTGACCATAATAAAGTCACATACATATGCATCGCAATTTCTTTTTAAACCGTCATCAATATTTAATATCAGTGTTTTTTTGTCAGGTGTGTGCTCTGAACAAAACACAAATAACTCACATTATCAAATGTAACCAGACACGCAAGGTAAAAAATACAACAAAATATCCTTTCTTTGACCCCTTCAGCATGAGACAACAGGGAATAATGAATCCTACTATAAACTATAAAACTTGACGGTGCTGGCGTGCCGTTAATAGTACAATTTAGGAATGAAGCCACAGGCCATATAACATTCATCATCGGGCCGCATTTGGCCCCCGGGCCGCTCTTTGGACACCCCTGCCTTAGTCGAACTAATGAAACATAGAAATATCGAGATTTTACCGTACTATACATCCGACCGATATGCTCATATTGTTTCCAGAGGAGTGAGATGGGTGATCTGATCATTTTCTTGGGCCAAGCCAAGTGTGTCGAGCACATTATCATCCCATTCCCATGTCAGGCGAAAAAGACACTGAGGAATGTTTTTTACAACAATTTCAGTTAAGTGTAAAACGAAAGACAAAACTAAAACAAAGCAACAACAACAACAACAATCTATATATGAAAAAGAACAGTATATGAGAGGCCAGAAGAATACTTTAGTCAGTTTTCAAATCCTTAAAAGAGAGACCAAAGACTAATTTACATTATCTGTTTCTTATCCGGTATTCCTGACTGTAAGAGTAAGAGTAAGAGGACAGGAACTTGGCTAAATAGAGGTTAATTAATCATTTTCTATGTAAGCCCATGATGACACCCTCTTCATGTTAGATTTAATCAAATGAATATTCATTTAAATCAAAAGTAGAATAATAAAGCGGATTAAGCTTTATCAGTGCCCATAAGGCTTAGCTTCTTGAATGTTAGTATTTTCCTATAAACTTAAAGAGGTGGTGCCATAGTTTTGTTCTTTTTCTGGTTTTCATGTGTCTATGAGGTTGACAGTACTTCATTAGACCCCCTTGTGTGGATGTTATGAGCAATTATGTATTCCCTTTGTATTTTGGATTTCTTCCTTGAGGCTGACACCTTGTGGGTCGAAAGTGCCGATCCAAAAACAGTGATTAAATGACATCATATAATCATCCCCTCCCCTTTCACCATTCACCCAACACTGTGGGTGTGGCTAACTTCAGCTGGGGCACCACCCACCTAAACAACCAGGCATACTTAATGAACTGATGGGTGTGGCCACATAAAAACCTAATTTTAACTCTTTCTGTACACTCTTTTGGAAAAAATCCTCCTCCTAGTATAATCATAATACCTGATAATCATGTTTTAGGGGGGAAATAAATCATGGCACTGCATCTTTAAATTTTTGCATTCATAAACTCTAAAAACAAAAACATACTCTGTAAAAACTGTAGCCTGCATTGCAAGTATGATTATGCTGGGTCATATTTCTGGGTCGTTTTGGGTAAACACACTGCTAATTCAATCATCCATTGTTGAACTGGATCATTCTGGGTACAAACTCGATGCGTGATGCAGTGGCTGATTGTTTCCCTTTCTTGGCGAAGTAAAGAAAACCACTAAAATTGACAGTTAAGGCGTGTGTCTCATTTATTATGACATTCAAGAGGACAATATTGGAATATGGAATATACCGGTATAGACCTTATCTCATTATTTAATCTTGAGCCCTATTTTATACTGCTATATCCTATGTATTGTGCAAAAGTAGTGATCTGCAAGCTCTGTAGTGTGACGTGTTATGAGCTTGTAGATCCTATTGTTTCAGATGCTAGGTCATTCCAGCCTACTCATCTGCAAAGAGAAAAGCCTGGTCACAACCTAATGCAGAGAATGTCTATAGGTTCGGGACTTTCGTCCTACGTACCCCCCCCCCCCCCCCCCCCCGAACCAATCACAACACTCATTGCATTCAGGGAGAATGTAAAAAGATTATTTTTGGACGGTACTTCGGACAAATTCCTTTACTTCCGTTTAGGCACTCAACCGGCTACAGTAGAGGTGCCCAGCATCCAAGGAGCCACTAGCAGTAGATTGGGACATGCCATACTGTAGGTCTCACAGCCCATCCGCACTGCCAGTGAGGCGAGCGAACAATGAAATCGATGATACCGTCCTGACTCACCGCGAGCGACAACACGTCGTGCAGCGACATCGTCCACCCCTCCTACATTCGCTCGCAGAGTCTCTATTTGAGCGAGGTTTCGCAGCCATGCCCCCAAACACTTTATTATTATTTATTTGATTGGTTCAGGCTACGTCGCAACGCAATGGCTGACGCGCCATATGAGGACAGTTTTCCGAGCAACATCGCCGTCGGAATACTCACTCGTAGGCAGTGCGGATGAGCTGTCATCCCAGTGAGCAATAATCGTCTATTAGACGTCTTTCAAAAATCGGTCTAATGAACGTCTAGAAATGAAAGTTTTTAGACGTCAAAGCTTAGACTAGACGTTGATTAGACGTTATTCCAACGGCTATATATAGACGTCTATTAGATGTCTAATCAACGTCAAGTCTAAGCTTAGATGTCTAAAAGATGTCCCTACCTAACTCTACTCTCCCTCTCTTTTGTGTCCCAGCTAATTAACTTTTTTAGCTTTTAGCCTTTATTAAATTATTGTCCTAATAAAGCAGTTTTTATTTGTTTTGTAAAGCGACTTTGACTACCATGAAAAGTGCTATATAGGTTTGATGTATTATTATTATAAAAAACTTGAATTTCTAGACGTTGATTAGACCGATTTTAGACTAGAGTTTAAATGTATATTAGACGTCTAATAGCCCTAAAAATGCTCAGTGGGATAGTGTACAGTATGCTTGACTGGATGTGGTCGATTTGAACCCCTATGGCTGCTGGTGGTTGACAGGTACCCTGCACCGCCTGAGTGAGTGCCTGATATATCATTATTTATTATTAAAGCGGCAATGTAATAACCCAGTGTAGTATGGGTAATATTCAACCAATGAATCAATAGTTAATTTGACACAGTAGACTGGGTAACAGGGACGTACTGGTCCCCTGATTCAGCCCGGGAAAAGGAGTTGAAAAGGCCCTCATTTCGCACAGGCATCGGCCGCACACCAGATTTGTTCGCCTAACGGACGCACCGCATGGCCCCAAATACTAACCGATGAACGGTTACTGTGATTTTAGGTCCTATCATTTTTCTGGTGAGAGAGTTTAATGATGTTGTATGTAGACCATCTAGGAGTAGTCATTGAAGCTAGTGAGTAGTGGGCCAGTATTCAGATGATAGACAAGCCAGCGGGGCCAATGTGATGGCTCTGTGGGCTGCTGCTACTCAGTGCTATAGAGAGAGATCTGGCCATTTCAGATCATGAGAGACAAGCCAGTGGGCCTATAACATGAGTTATATTTACTTTGTGGGCCAGCCATTTTTTTAATGGCCGGCCTGGACCGGCCAGGAATGGACCGGCCTTTCGGGAGTTGTCCTGCCTTTCCCAATGGCCAGCACGTCCCTGCTGGGTAAAACGAACAGCCCATAATTCTGTGTTAAATGGTAAAACCCAGCAGTTGGGTCAAACCAGTACAGCACGTGTTCTGTCCCGCAGTTACCCAGTGGGGGAGTTAACGGTTGGCTTAACAAGTAATCATTACTTCCCACCTAATAATGACCACAGTCCACAGTCATGTTACCAGCTATTAGGTCACAGCATTTAATTGGATGAAACAGAGGCATCTTGGCTAATTGCTGTCTACAAAAGGTCAGATTTAGTTAATGTTTTGAATCTGCAATGTGAGTGTGATTATCATTGAGTCTTTTACGGCATACCAAACATGCAGAAATGTCATGAGAGATAATGCAGGGGCGCCTGGGCATTTATTTAGATATCAAGACAGCTTTAAATAGATACTGTATTAAGGATTTCCAATATTTTGACTACAAGGTAGTGTTTAGGTTATAATGTTTTGCTCCTGAAGGCAAATGCATAAAAGGAGCATTGGGATTAACTTGTTACATTATCTAATTTCTGTAATAATAATATTACTTGGGGCGCCTGCAGCTGGCCAGGCGCAGGGGACTACCCATAAGTCCTACATCTCATTAGTCCTACATTGGTCAGGGTTAGGGTTAGGTTTAGGTTTAGGTTTAGGGTTAGGCTTAGGGTTAGAATTCAGGCTCTGATGTCTGACAGCGTGTCATATAGCCTATGCAGTAGGCACCCAACAATCCATATTGTAAAGATTTTGTGAAATGGAGACCTAATCTATCATATGTCTCATACTCACCTGTATTACTAGGATCCACACAATTCTAGCACAAGACTGGTCAGCTATTGGTTGGGCCTAAAAACGATAACCACAGGAGAGGTGAGTAAACCTGAGTAGGCCTAAACCCGTTTTGGAGGCAGCAGTGGCCTAAAGTTTATAGAGGGGTGCACTTGTTGCTGGAAGTTTCCCCATCGGTTTGAGTCAGGCAGGAAATATCTGGGTGCGACGGCTGAAGCTTTGCCCTTGAGCAAGGCACTGAACCCCCACTGCTCAGCCGTCAGAGGCCAACAGTATACAGGTCGTCTGTTTGTGTGCGGGGCGTTGCTGGAAATGAGCTACCTGGGTAAAACAATGGTAAAGAATGATTCCCTTCCATGAGCACCATGAGCACCGGTGGTTTAGCACTATAGGCCTATAACTTATTTTTTAAAGATAAAACTCCGACAACGCCACCTTTTGTTATGAGGCCTGGTCCTCAGTTTAAAATGTATTAAAAGGCAACACAGGTTCGTAGGATAACTTGGATTAAAAGGCAAGAACTTAAAACAGAGGCAAATGTATATCAAAAAGTTTTACAATGTTTATTAACCTAGGTACAGGGGCATCTAAAAACAGCCAGAAGAAACAATAAAACAAACTACCTAAAGTTATTTAAAAGGGCCCTTCTAACTAAAATAATAAAATAAAACAGATTAAAAACCAGTCCGTGGGTAATAGTGTAGGAATAAAGGAAAGGAGGACAGCCCAGTCACGAGTCACACCAACGCCAGCCTCAGCTCCTGGTGCCCTGTGGAGGACAGGGAAAACGCCAGATCAACTGCTCACAGGTACAGTACTTTAGCTCTCATATACGGTGCACGTCTTAGGGACCATGAGTGTCGTTGTCTGGTCAGAGACTTACCGGCAGGCGGCAGCCAGGCCATAAAGCCCTGGCGCTGCGGTGATTTCGCGTCGACACTCGGGTCAGCGTTTCCCCTCTCTGGTCCCCCACAGGGCACGTTGTGGTCCTCTCAGGTGGCCGACATCTGCCATGTTCCCTCCGTCCCACTGCTGGCTCTCAGCGTCTGCTCTTCTCCACACAACCTTCTCCTGCTCTTCCCTCTTGTCCTTCTGCTGCTGGCCCTTTATAGTGCTCCTCATGAGGTGGCCACACCCAACCCACCCAACTCATGATCAATTAGTTTAGGTTGATGCCAGCCAGTGAAGAGAAAATCAATGTTAATGCATGCAATTCAACAATAAAACATCTCATGCAACTCCAAATAAATCACAGCAAATCACTCAAACACAAATATCTCATAAAAGATGCAAAAATCTATCCAAAAATACAATATAAAATCACATAAAGCAAAACCAAAACAACTCAAAACATCATTTCCCCCCGACTCCATATACAGTTTCATGTAAATCCAATTTCTTACAGCAATAATAAAAAAAGAAAAGGTCATGCATGCAACATCCAATCATACACGAATGGCCTCTAAGATAATATCTCTCATCCTATGTGTCACTGTTTCACTTAGCATTCAAATGTGTCTTGCGGTGACACATCAGTGGGAGGGGGGGGGGGGGGGGGTGCCGTCCATATAGTTCCATTGGCCAGCCGTAGCCATGTGTTGCACATCTTTACCGTGCTCTACCCTATCCATCTAATTAATACTCACTGACTGCTAACATTGTTTTTCGACTTATGACGTTCCCTGTCAGCTATTTTTAGTTTTCTTACCTTTCACACCGTGCACATCGACATGCACGCCGCGCCACAGCGTTGTAGACAAATGTCTGCGCGTTAAACTGTTGATCCGTACCAAATATGATTTATTTAATTTAGTTAGCATGTTTTACTTGGAGACTTTCCGCCACAATTATGTGTGTGACTACAGCCTACAGGTATATTTGTCTCCACATTTGACAACATGCTCTGGCAAAAGTGGGTTATAACTTTATTCTAGGCACTCCAACACAATGCCATTGGGGTATGATGAAAGTCCCATGAAAGGATAGTCTATTACTTTCGGAATAATTCCATTGCCTGGAAACAAATGAACCCCAAAGACAATAACCGCGTGGTTGCCATACACTCTCAGTAACTAAGATCATAGTGGGGGGAGTGAACCATGCAGGAGGGCCTGTGTGTACTAGCTTGTAAACAGGCTGCAGTATTATGTTTGTATAGCCAGAGCAAGCTGCTTGACAGTAGGGCTGGACAAGAGTCACTGAAGGGGAACCCTTTGAAGTGAAAGGTTGGGGAGGCAGTGAGTTCTTTTCCAGATGAAAGCCCCAAGATAATTGAAACAGGTACAGAGAAGGGTTGAAAGACAGCGAGGATAAATGCCAGATATAGCATAACAGTGGTGGCAAAGTGCATGAGGAGAAGAGAAGAGAAAGCTTTAGAGCAGGGGGTTTCAAAGTGGGTGACGGGGCCCCCTCCAATGCCGTGACAGCAGTCCAGGGGTGCCGCAAGATAATTTGATAATACCGGTAGTTGGAATTTATTTGGACACTTAAAAAATATATTTAGTATCATTTTAAACTTGAAATACGTTATCTTCAATTAGTTCTGACCGAAATGTCTATTATCTCAAGTTCATAAGGTGCTGGGAGTGAAAATTATGAATATAATGCAGGGGTGCCTCGGATGAAAGATACATTTCTAGGGGTGCCATGAGCCCAAAAGGTTTGGGAACCCCTGCTTTAGTCAACAAAAACAGGATATAGAATGAGTTACTGAGAAAACATGGCCACTCATACTAGGCTAAATTGCCTTTAATTATATACAATCCTAACTGCAATGTAAAGCTGTAAAGCATATACAGTGCCTGATTGTATGGTGCAACAGGCAAACTTCGTTGCCTGCTGAGATCCTCCCACACGGACAATAGGAACAATGGAAGTGAAGGTGCTCCAAAGTTTGCAGATATTCTACTGAGACTGCAATCCAAGCTGCATCATGCTTGTCTCCCCATGCATATTGTGAAGTCAACTTGGAAAATCCCCGCTGGAAATGAAGGGGTTAATACGGGGAGCGTGAGTGACAGCTGTCTGAATCCCTTCCCAAAACGTTACCTGACAAATCAGCGTCATTGCACGTCACCGCACCAGAGGACAGAAAGAAGAAGGGAGGAATCCTTCAGTAACCTCCATTTTCAAACAAAGCAGACAGCGTGTCCAGCAGCAGCAAAGTTGCGCTGGAAAACATGAATGAAGCAGCACTGGTGCAGCCATAAAAAGCCTGGAGAAACGGCCGGTGAGAGACGGACTTTGTTTGTTTAAGGATCGTAAAACTCTTGCGCAACCGTTGTAGCGCACGTTGGAACGTGCGGTCAAGTTCATGGACAATTGTTTGTTGTTTGATGTTTAGAAGCTAAAGTAACATGATTGTTTGACTGTTGTTTGAAAACAAATGGGATTCATTTAGTTGATCTGTAGATTGATAAAAACGACATGAATGCTGCTAAAGTTAAATGTTTATTATATTTACATTTCAATTGAGACTGCTTATCTTTAAAACAATTACAACTAATTCATGGTATTTAAAAAGTTAAAAACGAATTCATATATTTAAAAAACAGTTAAAAACAAATTCATGAAGAAAGTAAAAACAGTATTTACAAGTGTTTAAAAGCATATATGAAAAGCATGTTTTCTATTTCATCTGCATTGCATTTACTGTAGTCCTTTCTTATTTTCTTTAAAGGTTTTTCACCTTACACCTTACTTACCCACAATACCTACCTACTGCTCACCTGTACCTGTAAACCTACGAAAAGAAAAGTAAAGAAGAGTAAAAGAAGGAAAACGGTGTGGTCATTGTATGAGTGGAACCCAGTTAAACCTCCTATGGTCTGTACCAATCCCTTTCAAGCAGGGAAGCTGCACAAATACAAGATAGCTTGACAGTGAAAAACCGGGACTGTAAGCTGGAACAGTGAAAACAGTGACCTGGAAGAAATAAAACCACCCTGCAGCAGCAAGTGGACCCAAACAAGAATTGACACAGTCAATATATAAGCAAAAATCCAACATGGCTAAAAGCATTGAACAGCTCAAAAGTGAGCGGACAGCAGCCAAGAAATCCTTCACACGTCTAAGGAATAATATCATCAGAACTCATGACAGCATGTCAGAAGACCAGCTCCGAGATAACTTCAGTAAAATCACCATTGAAGCCGAGAAAGTCATGGAAACCAATGACGAAGTCATGGCAGGTGTTATTGAAGAAGAGGAGACCAAGCTAGGTGAAGGAGAGTCAGTTAAGCTGACTGAACAACAAAACGCTGACATAGCAAAGACCGTAAGAGAATGTGATGAAAAGCTGAAGGAAGTTGGAGAGCTACTTGGAAAAACACTCTGGACAAAGTTTGGAGATGAACTATGCATAGCTGTAGAACTAGCTGAAGCTGAAGCTGATCGTGTAGGAAAAGTACACACCGATAGCAACCTGGACGCCTATGAATTTAGGCTCACTCATCTGAAGTCACTTATGGAGTCCGCAAAGAAAGCACACTGCAAATGGCAGCAGTGGGTTCCAGTGGAAGACCAGCGAGAGTTCCGTAGTCGGTTGAAAGAGCTGGAACACCAGTCAACCAGGCTGGTCTCTAGAAAGGCTGAGTTCATAACGGGACCACCGGAAAACACAGCTAACACTGCCAGAAATCCCAACTTCACCCCAACCATTAAGCTGAAACCCACAGCGCTCCCAAGATTCTCTGGCTACAAGCGTGACTTTCACAGGTGGAAAAGAGACTGGGAGTCACTCCAAAAACAGGGAGAACCAACCGGCTCCAAAGAAGTTAAAAAGATACAGTTACTCGACAGTCTTGATGATAAAATCAAAAGAGACTTTCGCCTTAACACCTATAACACTGCAGATGATATTCTTCGTGTCTTGGAGAACCGCTATGGAAATCGAACGGCTATCGCCATTGAAATAGTGGAAGACCTGCAAAAGATGCCATCTGTCAAAAGTAGTCAACCAAGGAAAATTGTGGAGTTGATTCAAGCTGTGGAGAAAGCACTCGGGGACCTGAGTGACCTCGGAGACACAGGCGCCATAAAAAATCCCCTCGTGACTAAATCAATCGAGAGTAAACTCCCTGAATCCCTCAAGAAAGAATGGCTTGTCTATGTAGCCGATCCAACTAATCAAGTGACGCCAGACAAAAGGTTTGATTATCTCTTGGCATTCCTCCAGCAGCAAGAGGCTATCTACGAGGAGCTTGAGCAGCTACGAGAAGAGGAGCCAAGTAAACCAAGTTGGAAAGACAACAAAATTGAGCAGAGGAGTGCAAGAACCAAGTCTACAAAGTCAGCTGATGACCAAGGCTGTGTAGTTTGCGGCGATGCCAAACACAAGAAAAAGCTCTACTTCTGCAAGCAATTCAAGGCTCTGACTGCAGCTGAAAGGAAGGCTTCAGTAAAGAAGTTGGGAGCGTGTACAAGATGCCTTGAGGTTCATGACGACCATTCATCCTGCAAACCTGGCTTTCTATGCAAAAACCAAGACTGCAGGGAAGAGCAGGCTCCTGAGCATCACTTCTACCTCTGTCCCAAATCTGTGTCAAAGAAGTCTGACAGATCTGAAAAGGATAAAGGCAAAAAGAAGTACACAGAGGGTCAAGAGGATTTCATCAAAAGTCTCCCACCCGACTTAGCAAAGCAGTTCAGGGAGGTGTTCTCAAACGTTGCCTCCAGAGTCTTCACAACCTCAAATGACCAGCAAGGTCTACTTGAAACAAGCGGAATGCAGGAGTTTCCAGTGCTCATGATGCTACTCGTTGTCACAGCCAATGCCGGACAGAAAGTCGGAACACTCATCGACTTAGCATCTGACACCAATTACATCACTCACAGAGCAGCAAGCCGTCTGAATCTGAAGAGTGAAGACATCATGCTCGTCGTCCATGGAGTAGCCGGAATGAAGGTCCAAGTAAGGACAAAGCGCTATCTCCTCAAGATCCGTGTATCCACCTCCAAGGGCACACTGAGAGCACATCAATTGATTTGTTATGGGCTTGACAGCATAGCAGACGTCCACAAAAGTGTGACACCTGGACAGCTGCAACCATTCTTCTCAGATGTACCTCTTGATGAGCTTGTGAGGCCCAAGGAAGTGGAGCTTCTCATTAGCCACAGAGAAGGCCGGCTAGCTCCTCAGAGAATCAGAGTTGTGGGGGATCTTGTACTGTGGGACGGACCACTCGGGAAAACGGTTGGAGGAACCCACCCCAAACTGTTCGAGGAGGTTGAGGTCACAGCCCACATGTCAAAGACGCACTTTGCAAGATCAATGAGAGCAGCAGCTGTGAAATATGAAGAGCTCACATACAGTCCAGAACAAGACATCTCAAGCAAAGAAGTACTCGAAATACAAGGATCAACCGCTTCAACCAGCAAACAAAGTTTCCTGGAGTGGTGGCAATGGGATAGCATTGGCGCCGCATGCGAGCCCAGATGCGGTGGCTGCCGGTGCGGAAACTGCCAGCCCGGTGGCAAAGAAATGACCCTTGCAGAAGAAAGGGAGCTTGAGGTGGTGAAAGAAGGACTCACCTATGTCATGAGCGATGATCACAGCGGAGAACCACATTGGCATGCAAAATATCCCTGGATAGAGGATCCAGCCTCACTGCCGAACAACAGAGGAGCAGTGGAGGCAACATTCCTGAGGACAGAGAAGCAGCTAGCCAAAGCACCAGAGTGGAAGTTTGCCTACAAAGCTCAAGTGCATGACATGGTGAACAGAGGAGCTGCAGTCAAGTTGACTAAAGAACAGATCATTACCTGGAAGGGACCAGTATGGTTTGTGAGTCACCTTATAGCACCAAACCCACACTCTGTAACAACCCCAGTAAGACTCGTCTGGAACAGCAGTCAAAAGTTCAGAGGCACTAGCATGAACGACCTGCTGATGAAGGGGCCAGACGTCCTAAACCAGATACGTGCTGTCCTCCTGAGGTTCAGAGGGGGAACCAACGCTGCCTTAGGGGACATCAGGAAAATGTACAACTCTGTATGGTTGGAAGACCGTGAGATGCACCTCCACAGGTTCCTCTGGCGAGACTCAGAGGAAGAGGAGTTGGAGGAGTACGCTATCACCAGAGTCAACATTGGTGATAAACCAGCAGGCTGCATCGCACAGCTCGCAATGCGAGAAACAGCCAACCTACCTCTCTTTGCCCACCTCGAAGAGGAGCGAGGAGTACTTCACAATGACAGCTATGTCGATGATATCCTAACATCTCACAATGACCTTGAGACACTGAGAACCATCACAGCAAACGTGGAGCTAATCCTGAAAGCTGGAGGTTTCCTGTTGAAGCCTTGGGTCTTCTCAGGCCAAAGTGGGAGGAAGGGGAACATCAACGAAGCAAGCAAGACCAAAGTTAACAACATGGTCCTCCCAAATCAAATGAGGGAAGATGATAACAAAGCGCTTGGTCTAGGTTACCTTGTGGAAGAGGATAAGCTCCACGTCATGTCATCCATAAACTTCTCAAAGAGAAAGAAGAAGATGCGACTTGGCCAAGACCTTCTACTAGACCAAGTAAGAGCGCAAACCCCTAACCCCTTAACAAGAAGGGACCTCCTGAGTCAAGTCTCAGGGTTATATGATCCAGTTGGCCTGGTGACTCCTGCCAAGCAAAAGGGTGCCATCCTTGTGCGGAGAGCATTCCAGGAGGCTAAGTCCGACAACTGCCCTGTCAAAGACACCTGGGATACAGCATTGTCAGACAGCCTCAGAGAAGATGCAATCCGTCTCTTCGGAGAGTATGTGCAACTTGGGCAGATTACATTCCCCAGGGCCATAACCCCTCCAAGCTTCAGTGGAGAACCTTGGGCAATAACATTCTCGGATGGAAGCGAGCATGCCTACGGCGCAGTGATGTACCTCCGGTGGAACACCGACCAGGGCCCAGTCGTCACTCTAGTGGAGTCCAAGGCGAAGCTAACTCCTTTAGACCACAAAGGTGATGCTGTCAAGGCAGAGATGTGCGGAGCAGTGTTTGCCTCACGGCTCAAAAAGTACTTCGAGCAGCACAGCAAGATCCAAGTTGAAAAGTGGTTTCATATCATTGATAGCCAAACGGTTCTCGGTGCAATCCAAAGAGAGAGCTACGGTTATCAAACCTTCTTCGCGAACAGAATCGGAGAGATCCAGAACACAACAGCGATCCAAGACTGGTGGTGGATCCCTGGTCCTCTCAATATTGCTGATATCATAACCAGAGGGGCCAGTCCTCAAGACCTGGATGAAAGTTCAGAGTGGCAGAATGGACCAACATTCTTGAAGTCACCAGTGGATGAGTGGCCAGTTAAATCTGCCAAAGAGTTGGTGACAGCTGCCAGAGACAGTGTCAATAGATTGCAAAAGAAAGCATTTGTTGCTGCACTGACCCGAGCACAGGCCAAGGCACAACTGCCACCAGATCCAAAGGATGCTGTCACACAAAAGCCATCTGAACTAAAGCAAGAAGAGGAACCAGCTCAAACTCAAACACAACCAAAGAGGCCACCAGCAGGATCAGCTGTCTTAGAACTTGTGGATGTCAAGCGGTTCAGTAACCTAAGCCGACTTGTCAAAACAATCGCCTGGGTTCGGAGGGCAGCGAAGACGTTCATGAGAGGGAACAAGAGAACTGCAAACAACCCAAAGTGGGAGGCAGTGTCGTCTTCACAAGTCATCTCAGTGACAGAGAGAGAAGACGCCCTAAGAGACATCTTCCTTGCGGCACAGCAAAGTACATCCTTCTCAAGCACAACCACAGACAGGCTGGTGGTGTACAAAGACCAAGAGACTGGCTTGTTGGTCTGTGGGGGTCGCGTGCAGATCTTCAATGAAGATCAAGTTGCTGTCCCCATCTTGCCGTATGAAGCCTGGGTGTCGACACTGTTAGCACGAGAAGCACACGAGGAGAACCACGATGGAGTGGCCGGAACCTTGCTCAAGATGAGAAGAAGAGCATGGGTTGTGAAGGGTCGGAGAATTGCTCAAAGAGTGGTCGAAAACTGCATGCTCTGCAGGAAAACAAAAGCAAAAAGATCCCAGCAACAGTTCTTCACAGAGACGTCAGGCGGCTGGTCGTCTTGCTCTCCATCGAAGAACAGAACGAAGCAACAGACCCAAGTTTGCCTCTGTAATGTGCGACCTCCCAGGTGTCTACACTGGAAGGTCGAGTGGGAGGTGTGAAGTCAACTTGGAAAATCCCCGCTGGAAATGAAGGGGTTAATACGGGGAGCGTGAGTGACAGCTGTCTGAATCCCTTCCCAAAACGTTACCTGACAAATCAGCGTCATTGCACGTCACCGCACCAGAGGACAGAAAGAAGAAGGGAGGAATCCTTCAGTAACCTCCATTTTCAAACAAAGCAGACAGCGTGTCCAGCAGCAGCAAAGTTGCGCTGGAAAACATGAATGAAGCAGCACTGGTGCAGCCATAAAAAGCCTGGAGAAACGGCCGGTGAGAGACGGACTTTGTTTGTTTAAGGATCGTAAAACTCTTGCGCAACCGTTGTAGCGCACGTTGGAACGTGCGGTCAAGTTCATGGACAATTGTTTGTTGTTTGATGTTTAGAAGCTAAAGTAACATGATTGTTTGACTGTTGTTTGAAAACAAATGGGATTCATTTAGTTGATCTGTAGATTGATAAAAACGACATGAATGCTGCTAAAGTTAAATGTTTATTATATTTACATTTCAATTGAGACTGCTTATCTTTAAAACAATTACAACTAATTCATGGTATTTAAAAAGTTAAAAACGAATTCATATATTTAAAAAACAGTTAAAAACAAATTCATGAAGAAAGTAAAAACAGTATTTACAAGTGTTTAAAAGCATATATGAAAAGCATGTTTTCTATTTCATCTGCATTGCATTTACTGTAGTCCTTTCTTATTTTCTTTAAAGGTTTTTCACCTTACACCTTACTTACCCACAATACCTACCTACTGCTCACCTGTACCTGTAAACCTACGAAAAGAAAAGTAAAGAAGAGTAAAAGAAGGAAAACGGTGTGGTCATTGTATGAGTGGAACCCAGTTAAACCTCCTATGGTCTGTACCAATCCCTTTCAAGCAGGGAAGCTGCACAAATACAAGATAGCTTGACACATATCACTGACAATTGTACAATCCATGGAAAAATAAAACAGACCTAAAGATGCCTTTGGCCGACGTGGAACATCTCTCGATCTCCGTAATGATAATGATTATGAAGAGTAGATAAATGATGCTTTGGGAAACTATCGATAAACGCAGGAACAGAGCATCTGTGATAAAGTGTTGGTAAGGAGCATTGTGCTACAGTAACGAGGTGTAGCAATCAGTTGAGTGGTGCTCATACTGTACACATAGAGTAAACACACATAACGTGTATTGAATTATGGCAGATTATGGTAAGGTTAGACAACACGTGTATCAACTCAGACATCTGAGGAAATGTAAGGTTCCAGGAAAGGTCCTCAAACAAGCACACATGCACCAGTATTGCAGAGGTGCTGACCACGGTGCAGATGACTGAAGATCAAAAAGAGGTTGCACAACTCTATTTAGGATAGACGGAGAGAGAACACGCGATTCAAGTCACATGACTTGGACTCGAGTCAAACTCGAGTCACAAATTTGACATTAGACTATACTTGACAACATAAAAAAAGACTCCTTTGCTGCTGCAACCCACGACTTACAAAGCCATGGCTAGGCAACCCAGCCCGGCACAGATATGCGCTCCAAGTAGCACCCTTTTCTGGTCTATACAGTAGGCCTATATTCAATTTCTAAATCAAACCCCCTTCACATGCTGTACACTCATTGCTGCTAAAAGGCTTTACCCTTACTTGTCTTTTCTTAAATCCCCTTAAATCCATTTACCTTGTGATATATTGTTATTGGTAGCAGCACACACCAACATTTTGCCATTTGTACCCTTTTCTTGAATCTTAAACAAACACACAGACACGCATGCACGCACGCACACTTTATCTTTGTCTCCTCCTATCTGTCTGTGGATAGAATAGGTCACCTTGTTGGCATTACAGTCAGGTAGCTCAGTGGTTATCAACCTGTGGGTCGGGATCCCCAGGGGGGTCCCCAAATTATTTTGGGGGGTCCCCAGATGATTAGCTCAATGTGAAAGATTGTTTTTTCACTCAACAGTAAACAAACCAGCATACAGTATAAGTGTACAGGGGGTATCTGCACATTTCTAAAGAACAATTTAAGGACTTTTTAAAAGCTCTAAAATAACAAATTAAAGATTGGCCAAATGAGAGGCAGACATTGTGAAAATAGCCGATCTACTCATGAGATCCCAGAGGAAACGTGCCCTCAAACTGTGGAGCAGACGGTGGCTTCAGCTACCTCAGTGGTTCTCAACCTTTTCAGTCCGCGACCCCCAAAATAATCATATTTGAACTGGGGACCCCCCACCCTGATGAGCACTAAGAGTTGAGCCGTTAGCCGTTCTACATGCTCACAACGCCTTGCATTGCGAGGCATTGTGAGCATGTAGATCTGCTATTTTCTTTAACAGCAGGTCATAATAGATTTAAGTACAATATTTGAGTACTTTTCCCCATACATGTAATTTAGATAGCATTTTTTATGTTTTTAGATTTTATAAAGTATTTACTGAATAGGTGCTTGGTCTACCTACGTTTTTCTTAGATTACTATTTCTATGCATTTGATGTATTGATGTTGATGTATTGATGTATTGATGTATTGATGTATTGATGTTGACCTTGCTTATTGTATAATCGCTCTAGATTAAGAGCGTCTGCTACATGCCTAAATTGTATTTTTAGTTTTATTTAATAATGAGTTTGTTGAGTTACCGGTAACTCGTGTATGAGTTGCTCTGTACAAATCTTGGTGTGTAGTGTCTCAGCTCCACATGGGGACGGTTGGGGTTAAGTGTCCCAGATCACTGTCTAACATGTCAGTCCAACACCATCTGTAGCTCTCCAAAGGGGTTGAAATTGATTCATCAAAACCATTCAGTGACCCCTCGTGCCCTGTGGATGGGGCCATATTGTCATCCTGGAAAAGACCTCTCCCATCAGTCTATTATGTTTCATAAAAGATAAAGGTGATCAGTGATCACTCAGAATAACTTTGTATTGATTTGCACTTCAGTGTCCCTTTTCTCTGGGGACAAGTTGACCCAAACCATGCCAGGAATGTCCCCCCACCACAGCATAACAGAGCCCTCACTGTCGGGGTCCAGCATTCAGGCCTGTATACTATTTCCCTGTAGTCAGGGGATATTATCAGAAATATGTCCAATCTTGGAATAATTTCCTTACCAACATTCTTCTTCACCAATGTGTTTGTAACGGTGTCTTATTAACACATCTCGCAAAGACTTAAATTCAGTTTCCCTATAGGGAATCTGTGACAGCTGCTGAAAGTTAATTAATTTTACTATAGGGATAAAATAAAAATAATAATAATCTGCTTTAAGTGTGAAGAATGACTCACCATATCACTTTTTCCCACATCTCTGTAGATCTGTGCCTGTCAGATGTGACTTAATCTTTGTAACGAGGGGTTTATGCACATCAACTCTACTGTAATATCCGTCTCTATGTGTTGACAGACGGTTCTTGCTACCACAGTCTGATCATGTCCTGCATTGACATTCTCAGTCACCTGAGGAAGATTTGCTCTTCTGCTTTATCTTACATCTGTCCATATATCGTCGCTGTTCTGCAGAAACCAGCAAATTCGGTTTTGGTTTTGTTTTGTTTTTCATAAATCACTAAAAATCAGTGCTATTGAACACCCGTTACTGTATGACTGTGTGTTGGTTAAAATAAATCAAACCTAGTGTGAAGTGAGCGGGGCTAATTATGAGATAATTTAAGCGAAGCTTGGCCAGTGTGACCCTGGAGGCACAACAAATTGTGAGCGCTTTGTGCCAAGATGTAGGCCAGATGTAGGTCACGCTTCAGAGCCCGGACGAAGCCAGATGTTGGAGCTTAGCTCCTATCCAGGAGCACAGCTCAAAGATATTGAACGAATGAAAAGTATTAAAAAGCGCTTCTGACAAAAACATTTAACTCCATTAGAGCCTCAAACTGTCACCAGCTAAGTCCACCATAGGGTGGAGTGAATGTGCGCTTTGACCACAATTCCCAACCCTGTTACCGATGGCTTTACCATAGATGGAAATGCAGATGTCACTTTAGTCCATGTTGCTATTGAAATACTAGCCAGTTGAGCAGCTTGTGACTGAAGCTCCTGCCATCTGTGCACCAATAATGAAACCTCATTTACAGTCACTTAGATCTTTTCCTCTTGCCATTTGATACAACATCAAGGTCAACTGGGTCTGTTCAGCGTTTTCATTAATGCCACAGAGCATGATAGGAGGTTGTTTACTTAATTTGTTCTGTATCGTGCCACCCACCGAGTACACACCAGTCTGAGCGCCTGTAAACATAGAATCAAACTGTATCTGTTTGTTTGTTGGCATGGTTGGGGACCTAGCCAGGACAGTTAAGTATGTACTTGGACAAAACAAAGATACAGCTATGGGAGCTCCTAAGCATAACATTTTGTTTGGCATAACATTTTGTTTGGAATAGGATGGAGGTCAATTTGTCCAATTTCAGAGCACACTTACAGTACTATATGGCTTGGGATCATGGCTATGTTCCCTCGACCCTATGTTCCCTCTATAGACAATGTCAATTAACCTGAGGTCCTTAAGCCTTAAGGCCTCTCCATACTTCGACCGAAACCGCCGTTTTCGGCCAAAAGGTCCTTTTCTACCATGAAATTATATCCCTTGGGACTTCTGAAAAGCATTGGACCGAACGAGAGTTCGGAAATTTGCACGTCGGAAAACACAACCCACCGAACATTTCGGTCGAAGTATGGAGAGGCCTTTATACTGTATACTGTAATACATTTTAATTGCTCTATAATTCCATAATAAAAAAATGTCAGTCACGGTCACAGTGAGCATATCGTTGTTGTCCGGTGGAAACCTTGTATGTCCAAAACCGTTCGTTTTGTTTTGTATATCATTTAAAAAAATAGTGAAAATAGCCCATGCAAGGCGTTGTGTGCTTCACTAGTTTTGTGCGACAGTCTTGTGTGATGTAGCAGGGCTTTACTTTACGAAAAAACGTACGAATTTGAAACTTTGAGATACAAGGTTTCTGCCCGACAGTGACGATATGTGAGAAATAGACACAGTTAAATCACTTTTATAAATATTTTTTCTTTCTGTTGGGAGTCTGTTGCAAATACTTGTCAACATGCTCACATCATACATGGACCGTTTGGACAATCAATAAAGAGTTGTGTGTGTGTGTGTGTGATATAACTACTCAAGTGTGGTGGCTGTTTTTTCTTTTTATTGTATCGAACCACTGATGGAGTTTTTCCTTTCCTTGTCTTTTGTTGTTCATGGGGGGAAGAAAAAAGGATTGAATAATGCTTTTGTGCCGGCCCCATCCTTGAATGTGGTACTTAGAGGATAATTAGTCAATCAAATAAATTAGTTTTCTGCTGACAGTCATACTCAAAACATTTTCAAAACAAGAGTTCATTCATTGTTCATTCAAGGTCTCTCTTTTGCAGGAAAGCTGACAGTGAAATGAATGCAAAGCCATTGCTGTCCATATCCTACTATACAGTATGTAGGACTGTTAGTCAGATATTGTACGTTATTTACTAAATCATTTTTCAGGCCAGATATTATTACTGGCGGATCGGTTTTGGCTGCACACGGAGTTGCACTGTTGCCTACCACTAATTTAGAGCATTAGTTCTCGAAGTGGGGTCCGGGGACCCCCAGGGAAATAGTTAGGAACCAAATGGGTCTGTATAGTGTACAAATGGAACCAAATTATTTGGAAACTGTTAAAACAGCATTCATAAAATGAATTGGTGTCCTAAAATGTTTTGTAACTAGTAATGCAAAAGTGTGCGTGCGTGCATGCATGCACGTACGTGTGCGTGTCTGTGCGAGCATGCGTGGGACCACCCTCTGTCAGACAGTTGACAGTGTATCAGTGTAACGATGGGTTTACATGGAGCATGACTTCATGGCTCTACCTGGATGCATTAAGTTCCTTCCGTCTCCTCTCAAGCATACACTTGCTGTCAGACTTGGCCTTCATCCCTGACAGTCAGCCAGGCAGGGTTCATCCACTGCACTTACATGGCCCAGCCCCAGCCTCACTGCTTATGCCACAGCTCCTGCGTACAGTGGCGTGTCTAAGCGTGCCCCATTTTTCACTTCAAGTTCTTGTGCAATGGTTCTCAAACTTTTTTTTTATGTCAAGGAACCCAAAATAAATACTGTATGTCAGTGTGGGTTTCAACTCTTTTCACATCAAGGTGCAATATGTATTTGCCATTTGAGCCACAGACCACCATTTGATGAGATTGAGCCTCTCGGACGCAAGACTTTCGAATATTTTATCAACAATTCCATGCTGTATCGATGTTGGAGATATAAAACAGGCAAACGTTGATCAAAATAACAATTCTTCAATTCTCTAATTGTGTAGAATTCTTGTAAATGAAGTAATGCAGATGCAAATGTAACTAGCGAGAGCATAAAATGAAACCAAATGGACCCATAAGCAGAGTTCGAGTTATACTCCGAGAGCTATGGGGTCCCTCTAGCGGCGCCAA
This sequence comes from Nannobrachium achirus, assembly GCF_963921795.1. Taxonomy (NCBI): domain Eukaryota; kingdom Metazoa; phylum Chordata; class Actinopteri; order Myctophiformes; family Myctophidae; genus Nannobrachium; species Nannobrachium achirus. The sequence continues at coordinate 54,358,814 of NC_137816.1, forward strand.
AGGCGCCGCCGAAAAATAGGGCCCCCATAGTTATGGGGGTGGCCCCCATAGTTATGGGGGCCCTATTTTTCGGGTATAAAGTCGGCTAAAACGAGTATTTTCCTATATTAAATCATATTAAAGCCATACTGTGTAAGATGCCCAACTAGTGGTCATTAGTAGGGTTACCAACCGTCCCGTAAAATACGGGATCGTCCCTTTTTTGGAAACTAAAAGACGTGTCCCGTATTGAACTGAAACGGGACGCTCTTTGTCCCGTATTTTAAGGTTGGGGGATAAATATGAATGACGGGATGATTTAATTGAGAAATGACAGCGATTCTGCCTGTCAGAGAGCTTCCACTTCCACTCTGCTCTCCTCTGAGACGACAAGTGCTGCATCCCATTGCTGTGAGAGGCGCTGCGCTGTTTGTAAGCAGCTGATTGGCTTATTAACACAGTGTTGCTAAGACACAGTCTCCGCCCCCTACACACTCCCTTCCCAAGCATGGGCTGTAGGTTCACTCCACAAGTTGCCTGCGAGAGACGATACGAGTGCGTGCGAGCGACCATACGACAGTGCTCGGCTCAGAACATTGTTTAATGTCTTAAAAAAAAACGTGTGCCAGAAGATTGTGTACAAACATATTAGACATGAATCTATGATAGGTGATAGGCTAAACAAAAAGGTGAAAAAGCAGGCAAGCAACAGAAAATAAGCCATGGATATTGTATTCCTGGGAACACTACAGTAATCTTGTCTGCCAACTAAAGCGACCCCAGACAGGCTGGTATGTGAAATAAGCATGCGTTGATTTTGTTTTTAAAACCTAATGGTTATTGCTGTATGCCAATATGATTAAACTAGTGTTGGGTAACCAGAGAGTGGGCACATTAGGACCAGGTAGACCTTGGCGATATGTTTTGGAAAATTGAGAGAAATACAATATAGGACTACACTACATGATTTTAAGGTAATAGGTTAGCTGGCCCAAAGACACCCGAATTAATATTGTGAGAGGAAAAATATGATTTAATAGAGGAAAATACCCGTTTTAGCCAATTTATAACCAAAAATATCCGATTTTTCGCCCCAAAGACACCCGAATTAATATTGTGAAAGGAAAAATATGATTTAATATAGGAAAATACCCGTTTTAGCCAACTTTATAAACGAAGATATCCGATTTTTCGGCGCCGCCTTCGGCGGCGCATGTCTCCTTAGAAAGTGTCCCGTATTTGAAACTCTGGGAGTTGGCAACCCTAGTCATTAGCCCTATAGCAAACCGCGGTCGCGTCCGCGTCTTTCGGACGTTTTTCGTACCTTCAGACCCCCGCGTCTGCCTCCACCTCGCTGAGATCTATCTTTTAAGGGGTCCCTTGTTCCTGTGCGTTCAGTAATTCCAGAGATACGGACTCCTTCACCCTGCCTGGTAGGCGAAATTACCTAGAGAAGGGATGGTACAAACGGGCGACAACAAATATGGCTGCCATAGCGACCCCACTTCAAGATGCGCTGTGATTGGCCGGCAGTTGTATAACCCTCGCTGTGATTGGCCGGTAGTGTGATGACGCAATTTTGGCGCGAGATCCGGTCCACGGCAAGGATCTCAGTTTACATACAGAGAAGGCTTTACAGGCTGAAATTCACGGCGCGGATCTTCTAAAACTTTTGTGATTTAATAGTTAGGAGAATTTTAAGATTTGTTTTATAAAAAAAGTTACATAGTACAACTTTAAATCAGGTATTTTTCGGTATATAGTCTAGATTTCTTGGTACCAACAGTCAGACAACAAGTGCCAGTTTCATAAAATCATTCAGTTCCCAGAGCTTTTCAGTTAATCTACTTAGTTACTTTACACCACTGTCTACAACAGCAAGCAAACATTTTAGCCCGTGAACCTGTCTACAACAGCAAGTATGATGGTTCCCAAACTTTTTAGCCCGTGAACCAAGAGACATTACTACCTTGTACCAAACAAGTAGTGAAAATAGCAGATGTACAAGCTCACAACGAGTTGCTTCGCACTGTGTTCAGTGCGTTGTGACCCATACAACGTGTCCGCCACATCGGTCCAGACCCCAGTGTTAGGAAACAGCTAGCCTCGGAAACCCAGGCTTCATTGGCGATGGTTCTGGTACACCATAGCCATTAGCCACTAGCTAGCCCAAACGTTAGCCTAGCCAGGCAGCACAGCAGCATAACATAGCATTCATTCATCATTACAAGTCTATAGCCACGAGCCCACGACTCACCAGTGAGGACGCCAGGGCTAGCAGAGGGCGATGTTTAATGCCTTCATAGCCTAGGTTGTGTTGTCTTGGTGTTCTGTATATTCCTTTATGGCCGTATTGTTATAATCCACCGAGTCCATGACGCATCAGTTACGCACGGAGAGACAGACGTTCAGACAAGTTAAAAGGGAAGTCCTTTGAAAGCCATTTCCTCTCTGAACAGTGCCCAGAAGCACATTTCAAAACAAGAGCCTTTCTTTTTTTTTTTGTCTATACAATCGATCATTCAACACATGTTTATTTTGAAATTGTACTGGAAATAGAAGTAGCCAATAGCTCCTACTTCACGCCACTGATGTCAGAGCCTCTACTTGCCGATCGGCAATATTTTCCCCCCAACCCCCCTTAGGGGGTGCGGTGGGACGTGGGGGAGGGGGTGCGGCCGCACCCCCAGCACCCCTACTTCCCTCGGGTATGGTCTTGCTAAGACAGCGTTGTTTTGTTTGGTTGTTTTGTTGCTCTCCGGCGTGTCCGCCTTCCTTTGCCGTCCGGGCCGTGGCTAGAAGTGCAAAGACTCGATGCAGTGGTTTCTAGCTTAGCCTATGCCCAGGCCATGGCGAGACCACGCAGCTGGGTAGGTCTGCATCCAGAAAGGTAGGAACCATTGCAGCGAGTGTGTTATAACCCGGACGGTAAAGGAAGACTCACACCCTACATTAAATGCGCCTGATTTATAATAATAAAATTAATAGTAGGATTAAACGGTGTGATGTCATTGTTCAGTCTTACTGTCTAACATGTTTATTTAGTATATCTAGTTAACATAAATAATATAAATTCTTCCAATGGAACATAAAAAAAAAAAAAACGAAAAAAAAAAAAAAAAAAAACACACTTAGAAAAAAAGAGACCCCAAAGGGGGTTGTTGACTATGGGGTCCCAGACTTTAACTATGGGAGCTAAGACCCCACTGGCTCCCACATAACTCGAACTCTGCCCATAAGTGTCCATTTGGTTTCATTTTACACTCTCAAGAGTTAAATAATCTATATAGGGGTCCATTTGGTTACCAGCTCTCAATCACCTGGAACCCCCTCAGGGACCACTGGTGGTCCCCGGACCACTGGTTGAAAACTACTGGACAGTTTGAAAATAGCCAATGTACTGTACTAGGTTAAAGTGGTTAAACTTTTAGATGGGGGTCTGCGGCCAATTATATTGAAATATGAAATGCCTTGGTGTGTTGCCAAATTAGAAATCAATGCCTAAAACCTATATTCAAACCTCAATGGCAGTAAGACTTTTGCCTAACATTTGAAAGGAATCCACCTTCCTCTGTAAGCAGTCACAGTGTTGGTCACATCACTGCACAAAACATCAAGCATGTCATGGCATAGATGACAGGGCAGAGATCAAATTTGTGTAGAGTCCACAATATACTGTAGGTGACTGAATGGAGTTCATCATTTTTAGTAGATACACTTTTTGCAAAATAGCAGTTTACAGGATTGTTGTAAAATCCAGAAACTGCACCAGATAGACATACTTTGTCACTTGAATCACTATAGTTTTTATTATATACCACTAACCTTTTAGAAAGCCCTTTAAGAATGAGTACCAGCTTGGGCGGTTCCTCCACTCAACGCTGGTGTGAATCCACGATAACCCTTGAGTTACAAATCCAGGCACTATACTGTTTTCTATTGCTCTAAATTCTACCCATTACTCTGTTATTGATTTGTGAAGTGTCTTCTTTAAAGTCTCCCTCCATGCTGTTGGCCAGTAGCCTATCTATTTGCTGGCTATTGTCCCTCAGAGGGAAAGTAATATATTACTACAACTTAGGCAAGTCTCCTACACTCTATGCAAGAGCCCTGCTACAGGATTTATATGTACTGTGTACACCTCCCTGGAAGGGTTGAGGGAGGGGATGTTGAGAATATATGGAGATCCCTGATGTCATCAGTATATACCCATATATGGGCTTTTGTGCCCAGATATGGAGATGTTTGCGCCTGATGCCATGACGACACATTGAGGTTAGCCATCGCCCACAATGTTCCTAAGGTGGGAAGAAGGCTGCTTTCATGATGTGGTTTGCGTGGGGGAGGATTGAAAGGGTACGGTTGAAAATGAATCACCATGGATGCGGACGTGGGTGGAAGTTATGACAAGGGAGCCGTCGATGTTAAGCGAGAAGTCCTGGGTGGAGCGGGTAAGGGAGTTGGGGCCAATGATAATGATGTCCGGTTTATTGCAGATAGTTATTTTGCATCCAGGTTTTTAATGTCTGTGAGGCAGGTGGTGAATGGGTGGCTGTGGTGAGAGACAGAGTTGTGTGTCGTCTGCATAGCAGTGAAATTGAAGAAGGCCATAGTGGCAGAGGATCTGTCCGAGGGGTGGATCAAGCCCCCAGAACCACGGCAGAGCATGCAGTGCAGTTAATCGCAAATGTGCGTGCTTATGCTAATGCTATTGTGTACCCTAGGCGACCGAGTATTTCCCGGTGAATCTGTGCGCAACGGTGGGGGCTTGGGAGTGTGGGGGACACGCACCACTGACTATTGCTGATGACGGAGAGGTGATAGCTTAGCTTTTATGTATCATGTTATGTAATGTAATCTTGCCGATTTAGTAAGAGACTCGTCGCCAATTGCAAGATATTTAAACGTTATTTGGGGCCATGATGATATCCTTTTCTTCCCACAACTAGACTAAGGATTTATATTGTCTGTGTTATTGTTTACAACCACAATTATTCACGTGTGGCAAGATCGCGGTTCACTAGTTTTTAGTAGGCTATTAGTGTAGGCTTAGAAGCCTTTTCAGAAGTTAATTTAATGTTTTCCATTTAATGATTTCCGTTATCCTCATCTAATCTTGCGCTAATGCACACAACTGTTTTTGCCATGTTTTAAGGCTGTGTAGGCTTTTCAGAAGTTAATTTAATGTTTTCCATTAAATGATTTCCTTTATCGTCATCTTCCGCTAATGCACGCAACTGTTTTCGCCAGGTTTTAAGGTCTTATTTTAGTTGTTTCTCATAAGCTCGCAACCCTCCTTGCCCATCGGCCCCCACCTTTGCGCACAGATTCACCGGGAAATACTCGGTTGCGTACCCTAGTGCGCATGCTCGGTGCCTTGCGGAACACAGAATTGGCCTATATTTATAGGCCAATTCAGCTACTTCCGGCAGTCTCACTTTTCATTCATTCATTGAAATTCCTCACACATCTTGACTCTGAGGAAGATGTGTTAAACAACGAAACGTTAGTCACCCCATGCAATAAAGAACGTGCGGACCAGTCGAGTGCTCCATTATGTTAGTCATTTATGAAGTGCCCAGGTGGTATGCTTAATGAATGCACAGGGTTTGCACTTGATTTCAAAGGCAAAGAATCGCAGTCGAAAATACCAAACGTGAGTATCATGTGTGTAACAGACCAACATCATGAGAGCACAAACAAAAACTAGAAATGTGCACTCTCTGTCAGGCCTCATTATATACCCAGAGCTCTGTCATGATCTACAAGCTCACAATGCATTGTGAGCTTGAACACTATGTTTGCCTTGGGTGAGCATTTGGCAAAAATAGGCACCTTAGGGTTCACAGGGTTAATCGTTCATATTCTTCTATATGCTCTATTCTTGTTGATTATTGTACAAGTATATGAAACACTTTGAAGAAAGAGTCTGTGTTTGAAATGTGATAGCAAATATCATGCCTCACCTTCCCCATACGTAGCTCTTCTACATCTCTGAACTTCAACACCACGTGCAACTTGAATCCTTCTCATCGATTCGCTTAAAAACGGACCATCAGATCAGACCATCATCACCGATGAAAAGTGATCCGGGAAAACGAGAAGCTGAAACCCGATGTTGCCGCTGCATTGAGTTAGCATAATGTGACTCCCCGTCGGTGTCACCCTGCACCCTGGACTGCAAGGAGGCAATTTTTAAACAAGTTTTACACTAGCTCAGCATAGATGGGAGAACAGCTAATGTGTGTGTGCGTGGGTGGGTGTGTGTGCGCGCGCGGGTGTGTGTGCGCGCGCACTTGTGTACGTACCTGCGCGCCTGTAAGGGGGTGAAGGAGGGGGGGGGGGGGGGGGGAGGGACGACACGTCAGCAAGCATTATGTCGTCACTGTCCAGCAGAAACCTTGTATCTCCAAGTTTCAAATTTGTTTTTTCTTAAATTAAAGCCCTGCCTCATCATATAAGACTGTTGCACCAAACTAGAGAAAATAGCAGATCTACAAGCACACAACGCCTCCTTAAACTGTTAAAGTTTAGAATATCATGTGGGTCAACTTAGCCCTCGACTTGGATCAACGCACCGCTACCTGAGCCACGTGACAAGTCATATTTTTATGGCCCTTTGTCACAGATGCTTACTCATAATTTATTTTTTTAAAGATTTGTTTTTGGGCTTTTATGGAAATGGGGGGGAGATGGGGAGCGACATGCGGCAAAGGTCGTCCGGATCGGGAATCTAACTGGCGACGCCGCCAGGCATCCATGCCTATGTGGCAATGCCTAAGTGGTATGTGCCTGGACCAGTAGGCCAGTGGGCGCCCCCGCTTACTCATAATTTCTAATGATAGAAGGCATCCTGAAATATGTCTGGATGTTTTGATTTTACTGCCAACTCACTTTTAAACGTATGCAAATGTGGTTCATCTTACACTGTTCTCTCCTACAAAACAAGGGTGCGTAGTGATGTTTCGATGTGCCGTTGTTTCGATTGGCCTGTAGTCCGAATCGCCGATGAATGCTAACCTGCCGTCGCGGGTGAACACTAACCTGCCGACGGCGGCCAGTAGTCCGAATCGCAGATGAATGCTAACCTGCTGTCGTGGGTGAACGCTAACCTTGTGACGCTGTGAACGCTAACCTGCTGACGCAGGTAAATGCTAACCTGGTGAATAAGTCTAAACCTAAAAGGATCCCTGGCTAATACGACAAATATGCCTTTAATACATTATAATTGTCCTCTATAACTACAATGAAAAATTAAAAACACCTTAAATATTTTATTTTAGGGAAATGCCTGTCGCAAGTTGATGATGTCATAAATGTCATGTGTCATTTCAATGGCATGCATGTGCAAAAAAACAAAACACAAACACATTTGAAATATTGATTTGATGCTCATATTAACCAAGTATTACGTTTGTTTTTATTTGCACATGCATGCAATAAATTCCATAGGGATAGATCACAAATTATTTATGACATCATCAACTTGCGACGGGCATTTCCCCTATTGAGTGAAAGATTAGCTATTTCTAGAGGAAATAAAATAATGAAGGTGTTTTTAAATTTTACATTGTAGTTATAGAGGATAATTATAATGTATTAAGGCATATTTGTCGTATTACCCTAACCCTAACCGGAGTAGGCTACTGGGGTTTTGAAACTGGGATATCGAAATATCAAGATTTTGCCACAAAACGAACGGTTTTGGACATACAAGGTTTCCACCCGACACAACGACCATGTGTATTTCCCTACAGATGGAGGCTATGCAGCGAAGACCTGGGTGTTTGCACACGGGCAGCGCGGCCGCTAACAGATGAAGATGGATTAGAGGCTCTTTGTGAGCGTCTTAGGGAAGCAGAAACAGGCTGGCACAGCGGAGGAGGAGACACATTACCCCAGCCCTGCCAAGGTCCCCAGATGAAAGGTTCAGCGCTTTTGTTGGCTGGCCGTCAAGAACAAGACACAGCAGTTTCCTCTCTCCTGTCTCTTATATGTCTTCCCCCCAGACCCCCCCCCCCTCTCTCTCTCGCTGACACAGCTGAAGAGCCCTCTTCGTCCTCTCTTGTTTGACGACTCCTCTTGTCCCAAGGTTTCGGATCTTGTGTTTGTTGGGACAATGTGTTTGTTGGGACAATTTGTGTGTGTGTGTGTGTGTGTGCGTGCGTGCGTGCGTGCGTGCGACCGTGCGTGCGTGCGTGAGTGGGGGCAGGCGGGCGTACGTGGATGCGTCTGTGTGTACGAGTGTGTTTGAACGTTTATGTGTGTTTTACGTTTAGTGTTCATGTGAATGTGTGCGTGCGTGTGTGAATAAGTAAACTTTATTCATAATATATGACTATATTTTCAAAACATAGGTTACTATGCACACTGGCCAATACAAACTAATACGTGAGTGTGCTCCCGGCGCGTATTTCCGAACACATCCATGGTTACAAGGTGCTGTACAATAAGAATAATGAATTTACAATTAATACAGGACAACAAAAGAGCAATATAACAACATTAATCAGAGAACAGATAAAATGCAATATAAAACACAAACAAATGTGTTTTTAAAACAATCAACTGACTCCGTTTTATACCTAAAGGTAGAGCATTCCAAAGAGTTGGAGCAACATCTGCAAATCCATGATCACTTTTTGCAGTGGATGCAGTAACTCCTAGTTTTGTGTGTGTGTGTGTGTGTGTGTGTGTGTGTGTGTGTGTGTGTGTGTGTGTGTGTGTGTGTGTGTGTGTGTGTGTGTGTGTGTGTGTGTGTGTGTGTGCGTGCGTGCGCGTGCGTGCGTGTGTGTGCGTGAGCTTGTCTCAACTCAGTTCTCACAGGGATCAGTCAGTTTGGCAGGTCATTAGCCCAGCCCGGGGCCCAAAGGTCATGGAAAGGTCAACTTCATATCGGAGGATCTGGCTGGTTTATCTGAACAACCAATCAGCCGCTCCCCTTTTTCTCTTTCATTCCTCCAGAGTGAGGCGGGCGGTCTGAAGGTTAGATAGTCTTTGTGACAGGAGGTCACAGGTTCAAGTCCCTAGGAGAGCTGCAGTGACCGTTTGACACTCTCATGCACAGTTGCAACATGGGGATGGCCTTGAGCAAGGCATTTAACCAGGCATGTGCACACATAGACTTCAAAGGGGGCTTGAGCCCCTGCCCTTTTATCCATCTCTAAAAAGTGCCCTCTCTTATGCTTGGTTCAGTGTGGTATCAAGCACCGAAAATAGCAGACCTCCAAGCTTTTCGATATTTCCACCAAAAGGCGCTTTTAGAAATGTCAGTCCCCGCCTCTCTAACATTCTCTGCACGTCCCTGCATTTAACCCTCCGTGCTATGGTTTTATGGAGCAGTTTCAAGTTGTGAAAGCAAAGGTCTACTGCTAAATTACCCAAGCAGGGACTTAAGTGGACAGATGTTCAAAACATTTATTGAATGAACTCAGTGTTAATTTCGTCTACTAAAGCTATGACGACATTTTTTGGTTGACTACCTTTTTTCACTGATGGAGACTAAATAAAAACTAAGCTTTGATGACTAAAACTAAGACTAAATTTTGTCAACAAATAAAGGCTAGACTAAAATGTTGGGGAGGGACTAGTGGAGAAGAGATTCCGTGCACGTTGTGCTCCGCAAGAGTGTAAAATCAGGCTTTACGAAGCTATCAAGGCCCACCAAAATATCGACAAACATTTAGTCAACAATAAACTAGACTGAAACTAAAACTTTCCAAATGACTAAAATATGACAAAAACTAAAATTTATTTTATTCAATGCCTTGCATAAACCTACAGTATGTCCAAAACCCTGGAAAAATGGAAAAAAGAACCTGTGGATTCAATGGATCCATTGTAGTTATTATGTTGTCACAAGATCTTGTCAATACTTTTCATATCTTCAGTATTAATACAACCCACAGACACTCTTAACCACATTCACTTTCAAAACCGTTCTAAAGTAGCTTCTTGCATCGAGCAGTGTGAGCTTCATGTAGGCTGTATCGGCTATTATCGCTATTATTATACTTGACACGAACAAAGTAGGACCTTCATTCCACCAAAAAAGACTACATACAAATGAGAAATATTCTCATCTGTATGTACCTTAAGGTTGTATATGACAGCTAGAAACCTCAGCAGAAGATAGTGTATCGTATCATGTTGCATTAGTATAGCCACCTTTACCACCACCATATTCCTTTTGTGCAGCGGTGGAAAAAGTACTCACATCTCTTACTTAAGAAAAAGTATCGATACTGCTATGTAGAAGTATTGTGTAACAAGTAAAGGCCTGGAATTCAAAATGTAATTGAGTTAAAGTACAAAAGTAAAACGTACTCATTGTGCAGAATGTCCCATTTCACAAGTTTTCAAATGTACAGACATCTTTTGAAAATAGACGATCTACAAGCTCACTCGCGAGCATTGTAAGCTTGTAAAGAGACAAAAGTATTGAAAATTGGAAATACTCCAGTAAAGTACAAATAGGCTACCTAAAAAACCAACAGCATTTAAGTAAATGTAGTGTAGTTACTTTCCACAACTGCTTTTGTGTAACACAGCAAACGATATGTTTCTGATTTCAGATGTTATTTTATAACATAATGTTTTATCTTCACAGTATAATTGTTCTGTACTCAGCAACATTTTCCCTTTGTGTCTCTGAGAAGCAGACCTCATTATCGCACGGGTCAGAACAAAGAGCCGAAGAGAGGGAAAACAGCTCCTCGTCTTCTGAAAATGGGGTTTTTATCTTTTTAACAAATGGGTTCCTGGTTCTGGTTATCTAAGGACTGCTATAATCAGTCGATGGTAACATCCGTCTGATTGGGTTTTTGTTCCATTTCCTGCCATGATATGCTGGCACCTCATCGCTAATGACTCAGCGCTGATTCTGATCATGAAGAATTGTTTCTGCCACCTTGTGAGTCACAAGTTGGAATGAATAATGCATGCTAAAATAGGTTTTGTATGTCATTGCTGTCGGGCAGAAATCACGTATCTCCATATTTAAACTTTAAATGTTTTTTTTTATCTCTTATTATTAAATAAATGAATGCCCCACTTTGTCATACTATAGTGACACACAAAAGTAGCAAAAATGGCCGCTCTACAAGCTCACAACTCGACGCGGTGTGAACTTGCACATCTTCTATTTTTGCTATTTTTTGAAAAAATAAAAGTTAAAGTAATAGTGTGTCTCTGGGTTTTTATATTGAACCAAATATTAACAAGAGCTTGTGACTAATTTGTAATCAATTGACCATATTCACACGGTGGCCATCTTGCCATTAAGTCAATGAAATGCCACCCTAGTTGCCACCCTACACTGAAGGTACAGTTTTCAAATGCTAATTTCAAACACGGCCGCCAGTTGAATATGGTCAATTGGAACACAGGTTCTCTTTTCCAGTGAAAAAAAGCAGTCCTTTCTGAGACTTTCTGAGACTTTTCCTTTGTGAACAACATTCCGACCAAGCAGAGACTCAAATAAACATATGTTTGGTTCAGAACAAAAGGGCACTAATGCCGGCATTACCCCAAACCGACTTTTAAACCATTTCACTGTCGCAGTCAAATTGTAATTTCATGTGATGTTGAATCACTCGATCATTAATCAATCAACACGTTTGACAATGAACAACAGACGCACTCGCGATTGCAAGTCATGACAGTCAAGACTGAAGTTCCATGACACAAACGTTGTCACACATAATAAAAAAAGTATCATGGTTAAACACATTTTCATGTTTTAACGATATAGGTTATCACATATTATGTCAAATGTTGCATGAAACATTTGACATATCACTGTGATGTCTCACAGTTGACAGTGTAATGTCTAGTGTAATGTCTTCTTCTTCAGTGCGCATACACTGGTATCTCCTCAAAGTACCAAACTCACTGAACCACATGACACGGGTGACAGCGTTAAAACGTTGATCTTCAAGTGTGCATGTATATACGCTGATGTCTCTTCAGAGCATCTAACCGACTGAAACTCCGGTCACATTGTTGGCAGCGGTGAGGTCGTTCCTCAGCGTGGATGGCGCGGTGTTTCTTCAGATTACCCAAGTCACTGAAAGTCTTGTCACATTGCTGACAACCGAAAGGTTTCTCTCCAGTGTGGATACGCAGGTGTCTCTTCAGAGTATCCAACACGTTGAAACTTTTGTCACATTGTTGACAACCGAAGGGCTTTTCTCCTGTGTGTATACGCTGGTGTGTCTTCAGACTGTCTAACCGCCTGAAGCTTTTGCCGCATTGTTGACAATGGAAAGGTCTTTCCCCGGTGTGCATGCGCTCGTGTGTCTTCAGGACGTCTATCCGATTGAAGGTCTTGTCACACTGTTGGCAGCAGAACGGCTTCTCTCCTGTGTGGATACGCTGGTGTGTAGTCAGGTGACCCGGCCGACTGAAACTCTTGCCACATTGTTTACAGCTGTAGGGCTTTTCCCCGTTGTGGAGCCGCCGGTGTGGCTTTGGGTTGTCTAAGTGACCGGGACTCTTCTTGTAGGTCAGCTGATGTGTCTTTGCTTTTCCAATGTGGACACTCTGGTGTCTCTTGAGATCACGCAACTCACTGAAACTCGTTTCATGCGGTTGACAGTGGAAAGTCCTTGCTCCGGTGTGCACGTGCTGGCGTCTCTTCAATGCCCCAAAATCACTGAAACCTTTGTCACTTTGTTGACTTTGGACAGGTTTTTCTCCAGCGTGCACGTGCTGGTGTTTCCTCAAAGCCCCTAAATCACTGAAACCTCTGTCACTTTGTTGACATTGGAAAGGTTGCTCTACAGTATGGATATGTTGGTGTCCCTTCAGAGTACCCAACTCACTGAAAGACTTGTCACATTGCGGGCATTGGAAAGTTTTTTTCTCTCTCTGTGTCTTCGGTTGATCTAACCACCTCAAAATCTTGTCACACTGTTTACAGATGTGGGCTTTCTTTCCTGTGCAAGTCAGCTGATTTGTCTTTACGTCTCCTGGTTGAGTTAAATTCTTGGTAAACCGCTGAACGATGTGAGATGTCGGTTCATCTGTGTCTCCTGGTTTCTTACTAGTTAAGGTCTTGGTACACTGCTGACCAACCTGAGATGTCAGTTCATCTGTGTGTCCTGGTTTCTTACTAGTTAAAGTCTTAGTACACTGCTGACCAACGTGAGCAACATGAGATGTCAGTTCATCCATGTGTCCTTGTTTCTTACTAGTTAAAGTCTTGGTACACTGCTGACCAACGTGAGATGTCAGTTCATCTGTGTGTCCTTGTTTATTACTAGTTAAAGTCTCTGTAACCTGCTGACCAATGTGAGATGTCAGTTCATCCGTGTCCCCTTGTTTCTGACTAGTTAAAGGGCTGACTTCTTGCTGACAGGCTTCCGAGGGGATCAGTCCATTATTCTTCAGTGTTTGGCTGTAGAGGTTGTTGTGGCTCCTCTGCATGTGTTCATGGAGTAGCAGCTTAGACGGAGAGGTGTGTGGACACTCTGAACAGGAGACCCGAGTCTGTGGAGATTCGGACATCACTCCTTCCAGGAGTGGCTGTCCATCGTCAACGCTGCTGGAATGCATGGACAGTGATGAGGACGGAGTGTACGTCTCCTCTGTCAGAAGATCTCTGAAAATAACCTCCATGGAATAAAGTGGAAGCCTAACAGTATTTTCATATCATATATGCTGACTAGAGTCAACTTATATGCTGACTCTGGTCTGATGTCATACGCTACGCATATCGCGGCCCCGTCGATTTGTGCAGGCACCGTTGCAGTTTGCGCAGGCACCGTTGCAGTTTGTGCATGCATGTCCTGAAATAGGATAGAGAGCCCAGTTATCGTCATTAGGGCCAGACAAATGCCAGATTTTTGGATCTGATGCGATCATGACTTATCAGTCCTGGACCACTGATAACTTATATTTTGACCAATACTGTATATTGTAAATAAATAACAATCTTTTAAATCGATTTGTCAAAGTGATTTTACTTTGACAGAGCCCACGCTCCACTAGGCTCTGCTAGGAGCGACATAGCCTTTTATGGGCAAATAACAGATTTTAGACTCTGCGTTTGAGCGGTGGTCAACTACTTTCACCCATTCGATGGTACAGTACATTAAAAGGACAAGAAATAACTTTGAAGTTAGAGTATCGCATTCTCTCAAGAAAGGGAAGTTCTCAAAGCACGGCACAGAGGAGGCCAAGAGATGTTGTCAAAGGTCAGAGTCGAGGCTCAAAAGCTTGAATGAAAGATTTCAGAAAGAATTGATTGAAGAGTTGAAGTGTGACATCTCCCTGTTGCTTGGTAACCACTGGTGTGACGGCTGTTGCCCTCTCATTCGACTTACTGTAAGAAGAAGAGACTCAAGGTTGACAGTGATGTCTTCAACCACCGTATTAATGGCATTGAGGCCCTTCAATGGCTCTCCGAGCAAAACCCTGACCCGCGTAGAACAACCAAGAGAAATGTTGTCAATGAGAGAGGAAGAGTGACAGAGATAAAGATTAGGGAGAGAGAGAGAGAGAGAGAGAGAGAGAGAGAGAGGGAATGACAAAGAGAGGGGTGGTGAGTCCGTACACACCGCCGCGAATTGGCGAATAGCGAATTAGAGAATTTGCTTTTTGTTTAAAACCTTATAGCCTAAAGTCAATGGAAGCATCCACGGCAAACGCGAATTTCGAAAGAGCGAAAAGGCGTCTGTTTTGTATTCGCCCTTGTGTCGAATTTAGCGAACATTTGCTGGTGAACTCCTCTCTCTCTCTGTAACAAAGCAAGCTCACTCTATCCTACTTAAAGAGAGAGAGAGAGAGCATGGTCGAGGGACCTTCCCTTTGCATTGAGGCCGAGGGGAATGGTGTTTCTTTCTCCTTTTCCGTGTCTCTCGTCTGTGTGGCTGCTTGGAAAAAGTACTCGAATGTCATACTGGTAAAAGCATGGTTTATGTGTTTGTTATTGTAGGCTACTTTATATCTGCAAAAAGACTAATGTTTTAAAATAAATCGCTGGGTATTAAATACAGTATAGGATCGGAAATGAGTGGATTAGAAGGAAAGTAGCCTACTGGAAATTGGACTCAAAACCTACACTCAAGTAAAGCCCTTTGCACGTTTTTTTCGTTTGCTGCATTGGTGTGCAATGCTGTGCGGAATCGGCGCTGCGGATCCCAAAAGGAGTCATAAAAGGAGTGATACGTTTTTTACCGCATGCGACAAGACGCACAAATCGAACTGGGTTCGATCGAGAAAAAGACGCACGGCCGCAGCCACTCGTCGCACGGCCAATTCGGATCCGGTGTGCATGAGGTCGTAGAGAATCATTGTTTTCTTTTTAAAAAGTGAAATTGTCCGTTTTATCCGTACGGATAAACGCGCCTGTGTGCAAATGGCTTTAATGTAGGCCTACTTTTAGTTAATTTACACCACTGCTGCTGCTGCTGCTGCCTGTCTGCGCAATAGAGTCTGTCTACTCTGCCCCCGGAGCTGAGGGGAGGGGGAACGGTGAACGCGTGTTGTCTCTTCTGTTCTTTTTCTTATTTAATAGGCTAACAACCATGGCCAGGTCATCATCACTTGTAGTTTCCATTGTTTTATTTGTTTCCCTGTCTCAGTTCTCCTCTCTCCTCTCTATCCTTGCTTCTCCTTTTTCCTGTGGCTACAGGCAGATATCACCCCCTCGTTTTTAGGCGAATTAAGCGAATATTCACGTCGCTTTTTGGTGTGTATGGAAAAAGGTGAATCGCGAATACTTCGCCTTTTTGGTTCGCTTATTCGCAACGCTTCGCTTAATTCGCCGGTCTGTACGGAGCTTTAAGGGTTGGTTAACATGGGTATTTGATTTATATGAACAATTTGGAATGCTGGTTGTAGCATGATGCAGTGGCGTAAATATGGAGGTGCAGCTGGTACAGCCGCACCAGGGCCCACACACACAGGGGCCCATGAAGGAAGAGGAGAAAAAAAAAAGAAAAACAAATCTGTCTGCGCGACCACACTTGGTAATACGGTAATGACGTTCGGCGGTGGAATGCATCTGCGCGGCCGCAACAAGTATTACGGTAATGGGTTTAGGTGCTGAGTAGCTGCCTAGGCTAGGCCCTAGCTGGTGGAGTGCCGAGTGAATGATAATTTGTCCAATCATCCTTTGAGACCTGTCAGCTGTGTGTCAATCAGTCAGGATGGGTCGTGTCTATTTAATGTGCAGCACTGAAAGGCTTGCATTGTAGACCTAGTGTTCTATTTATTTGGTCATTTCAGAGCCCTGGTCATGTTTATAGGCCTATTTAAAAAAAATTGCGCACCAAGCAACATATCCAGGTCCTCCCCTGAAGCCCCAAAGACACCCGAAAATGACTTAATAAAGGTAACCCGTTTTAGTTGACTTTATACCCAAAAATACCCATTTTGGCCGACCTTATAACCGGAAATACACAATTTTTCGCGGTGCCGCTATGCGGCGCCAAATGTCTCCTAGCTTTGTGCTCCCCCTAGTGGGGACAGAGTTAGGCGCCAGTGCTTACTGCAATGATATTGTTTATGTCCTTTGTACATTCTTGTACTTCTGCTTATGTGGACATAAATAAACATTTCAAATAATTGCGCTTGTGTATATAGGGGTGGGTGGGTTGGGTTGGGGGGCCCACAACAAATATCTGCACCAGAGCCTATCACAATGTTGTTACGCCACTGGCATGATGACATAATATCATATCAACACAAATAACATCTGACATTACTGCTTTTTATTTTTAGCCTATTCCCATACAATTACTGAAATATTGCACTCAACTGAGTAGCCTATATAGCCTTGTCTTGTTAAATTATGCTGAGAAGCAGACAACCTCATCTGCTTAAAGGTTATCTAGTAAAACGTCAATATTCACGTTTCACATACTGTATACTATTTACCCAGATTGAGTGGTCAATTACATTTAGTGTTGTTCTGGATATATTTGTAGACAGCTGAATGTTTGCGTTAAAGACAAGCAATCACAGTTCATCAAAGTGTTTACATCAGTGTTTTGAACGCTTTTGGGTGACCTGTCACCTGTCATGAAGGGAGCTATAGGCTAACTTAAAAGGATCCCTGTATACGACAAATATGCCTTAATACATTATAATTGTCCTCTATAACTACAATGTAAAATTTAAAACACCATAAATATTTTATTTCTTCTAGAAATAGCTAATCTTTCACTCAATAGGGGAAATGCCTGTCGCAAGTTGATGATGTCATAAATGTCATGTGTGATCTATCCCTATGGAATTTATGGCATGCATGTGCAAAAAAAAACATTTGAAATATTGATTTGATGGTCATATTAACCATTGGAAGTATTGCATTTGTTTTTATTTTCACATGCATGCCATGAATTCCATAGTGATAGATCACACATGACATTTATGACATCATCAACTTGCGACAGGCATTTCCCCTATTGAGTGAAAGATTAGCTATTTCTAGAAGAAATAAAATAATTGAGGTGTTTTTAATTTTACATTGTAGTTATAGAGGACAATTATAATGTATTAAGGCATATTTGTCATATTAGCCAGGGATCCCTTTAAACCCTCCTCCAACCATGATTAAATACTGCACCTTTATACCACACCACACCACACCACACCACACCACACCACACCACACCACACCACACATTGTACTCCCAGACACAGTAATAGCAGTATAAAGCACTTGATAGCCATATCTGAAGGATTTAAATTTAGGATACTGTGCGATCATCTCCAACTGGAAGAAGCCCAGCTAATGGCTGAAGGGTACGCCAATTCAATCCGTCCCTTTTCAGATACCATGGCTGCTCTGGAAGAAAGGTTTGGGAAACCTCATCATATAGCCATGCAGCGCCTCACTGAGCTGACAGATGGACCCAGCATTAGAGGGGGAGATAGAGAGGCATTCTTCGACTCAGACCTTATCGCCAGGATCACCTAGGCTTATAGCTTATCATCACCTCCAACCATCTCAAGATACTCAGCTACTTCTCCCAGCAAGACTTCAGAGCCTCTCATACGATTCAAGGCATCTCGGTTAAGTTCTTCCTAACCCTAGAAACCAGTTCCTTCTGAGTAGCAATATGTTCACGCCATGTCGCTTCGTGCCACGTTCAGAGGTCTTCGCCATGCTGGCTTGTGGAGGACATTTTGGTTAAAAAAAAGATTCTTTTTTGCCACGAACAAAATGAGAATAATGTGACCAGAAACACGCAAAGTGCTAAACCCTGAATGACAGGTCTGTAACTCTGATAGTGTTCAAATGGAACCAAATGGACCCATGAGTTAAGGGGGTCCTTGCAAATAAAACATTTGAGAACCACTCCTAGTTGGACTCCTAACATCCCATAGTGCCCTAGTAAGTAAGTGTCATACATATTCTGAAGAAAACGTGGAGACTTGACATTCAGTAATTGGGTCTTGTGATCAAAATAAGAACATAACAATGGTGTGTAAAAAAGAAAATAAATACATTCCCACAGACAAGGCCAAGTCTTTGGCACAGACACATTTTGTCCTTGTACGGAAATATTGATGACCCCTGGACACGTTGCGAGCTTGTGCAAATTTTGCTATTTTGGAAAATGTGTGAACAATTTGGAAGGTTTTTACATAATAATGTCGTGCCCAGAGCAGAATAGGGATCCCATGCAGGCCTGAAGTGCACGGTTAACGAAGATAATTCAAAGAGTTGGAGCGTTTTTCTCCCAGACCACAGGGGAGCGACCACAGCACCAGGGTGATTCTGTTTTTCCACACACACGCAAAAAAAAAACCCTCTCTCCAGTGCTCCCTCTGTTGCTCGGTGGAGAATGTCAGAGGCTGTTTCACGCCTCACCCCACAGCCAGGATTATGATATTGGGCCATTAACGGCACATGGGGGCAGACTGCTCAAAATGCCATCCATACATCACAGAGTTGGATGTGGGGAAAGGCGTTACTTTGAGAGGGTGACTTGCACCCTAGTGGCCCAAAACACCACTTGGAGTTCAGTGTCTGCATGCACACATGAGCTCAAATTACACTTGCCTTTGTTCTCTCGTCTCTCTCTGCCCGTGTGCATGCCCGTGCACGTCCATGGGCACGCACGGGCACACAGGTTTATCCTCTTGTGGCAAACCTTGGCAAAACTGATTGCTGCTGCATGATGTTTGTTGCTACAATAATCTGCATTTGTAAATTCGAAAAGACGAATAGCATTATTTTAACATTTATTCAGCAAAAGGTAACATATCGTCGTTGTCTGGTGGAAACCTGGTATGTCTAAAACCGTTCGTTTTGTATTTTTCATTTGAAAAATGATCTAAACTAGTGAAAATAGCCGATCTACAAGCACACAACACCTCACGGTGCGAGGCGTTGTGTGCTTGTAGATCTTCTATTTTCACTAGTCTTGGGCGACAGTCTTGTGTGATGAAGCAGGGCTTTGCTTTACAAAAAAACATTAAAATTTGAAACTTGGAGATACGAGGTTTCTGCCTGAGCAGCCCGACAGTGACGATATCTAAGTACTACATAATGTACACATGTATTCATAATGTATTCATCATTTCATACAGACTATCATACTGTGGGGTCGGGCTAGCCCCCCTGGCGGACGGTTAGTGACACGCAGTGAGGAATTAGTATGAGCAACGCCAGGCTAGGGTCGGGCAGCAGTGGTTCAGCCCAGGGGTAGAGTCTCTGTCTTAGAACACGGAGGGTTCCCGAAGCGTTCCCAGTTCGATCCCGGGCTCCCCAAGAGTTACTGTCAAAGAGTCCTTGAGCAAGATTCTGAATCCCTATAGTTGCTCCCGATGAGCAGGTTGGTGCCTTGCATGGTTTCCTCCGCCATCGGTGTATGAATGTGTGTGGGAATGGGTGAATGTAATGCACAATCTATTTAAAGCGCCTTGGATAAAGGCATTATATAAATGCACAATTTACCATTTACTGTGAGAAGATTTTTTTTTTTACAGAACTGTATGTCCCCCCCCCACACACACACATGTATTCAATCAATCAATCAATCAAGCAAAGGCCACCCCAGCTGTAGTCGGAGCTTGGCCACCCTCTGAGTGATGGGCACACCTATTAAACGTACTTCCATCTCATGGGAACACAGGGGGTCTCATGCTAGGTCAGGGATGAAAGAGGGAGAAATGAAGAGGAACCATGAATGATGACACCAACATAAATTTGATCCGAAACCTGGGCGATCAGCGGGAGAATGTTATCTGTGCAGAACGTCATGTTGCACCGATTCTGGACGTGCATCCGAGATAACAGAGACTTCGTTAAACCGTTGTCAGCCAGTAAAAATGGCTTCATTTCTTTGCATGGCGACATCCTCCCTTGATCCTGCATGATGGATATCAAAGATATCACAAACACACGCATGCTTGATCTCCCCTCTGCACATAAATCCAGTGTCAAAATAACCTTGTGTCGAATGGAGGTCTTGATAACTGATCATGCATGCAGTTGTGATACGGTAAGGCTAAATGCAAAATATATGTTGTAATGTTAAAAGTAACATTTGTCGCTTTTTTTGCACGGTGGCGCAATTGGTAGTTGGTAGCCTCACAGCTAGAAGGTCCTGGGTTCGATTCCCGCTGTGGGCGCTGGGGGAGTGTTCTCTCCTCCGCGTCATCAGTGCTCATACCCTAGGTGGGGTTGGCAAAAGGGCCTTTCTATGTGGAGTTTGCATGTTCTCCCTGTATCTCCTAGGGTAGGTACAGTACCCTCACAAAAAACATGCAGTAATCCTGGTCTCTAAACTGCCTCCCTCTGGCCAGCCGGGTGCCTGACGGAGGGGAAAGGAACTGGTTGGAATAACGTGTTCCTTCCACACGCTACGTCCTACCGGGTAAACTTGCCCCTGTCAGGTGAAAAGGAGCGGCTTGGACTCCTCATGCATAGAAGGAAGCATGAGGTCAGTCCGTTGTCTCCCCAGGTTGGCAGAGGGAGCGTAGCACCCAGGATTACATTAGATAATTGGCCCCCGGGTGGAAAATATGTTACAAAATCGTGGGATAAAGAATTAAAAAAATGCATGTATCTCAAAAGTGTCTAATTTGTAAGAATAGTAGTTGCAGTGACCACATATCCTTTTGTTAAAACAATTTTCCCATTTGTGTGAGCCACTCACTTTGCCACTTTGGACAGACTGAAAATGATAGACGCTTGTTGCTCCACTCCAGGTTTGCTTGGGTTTCAAATTAAAGCTTGATTTATTTCATACTTTTTACAGAGATTCAAAAATGAAAAGACAACTAAACTTCGAATAGAATGAAACAATAGATGACAAATATAAATCTCCCGCACTCAAGCAAGCCTCTCAAGTACCATGCATAGTAGTATATAAGGACCACAGGAATACACAAGAAACGGAGGAGGAGAGTGATTTAATCCGGTTGCTCCGTAGGTCCGTACGTAATTGTCTCTGTCTGTAACCTTACGGACAACACTCAACCCGACGGATTAAAAGCGATAAAAACGTACGTACGCTTGAACTACCTGTGGCGAACTTTTGTCAACCGTGGCAGTAGTGAGGAAAATTACTTATGACAGCGGTTCTGAAACTATGTGTCCCAACAAGAAATATCTATCTATCTATAAATGCGAGAAGTCTCTGTCTGTCTGTCTGTCTGTGTGTCTGTCTGTTTGTAATCCGCGTATCTCGAGAACCGTTTGTCCCACCGGCTTCAGATTCGTCACGCGCGTTCCCCGCCGCCGCGCGGAGTGCAGTGCCGGGCCTCGACTCGACCCGACCCGACCCGACTTGCGGTTTTCAGAAACCGGCGCGAAACGTTCGGAATCTCCTTATGCAGAGCTGATTGTTGACATCAGGCTGTTCCGGAGGAAATCGCCGCAAGCGAGATCACGTACACCACATGAGTCAACAAAAAATGCCATGGTTACGTATTCTGATGTTCCTATATGGGCATAAAAGGACACAGGCAAACATATGGTCAAAACGGCTCTTATGACAACAGGTATAATGGGGTTTGCATTAAAGGGTGGGGCATTCATTCCCTATTTCAAATTCGGCACGCGCGTTCCCCGCCGCAGCAGGTAGTGCAGTGCCCGGCCTCGACCCGATCCGATACGCGATTTTCTGGAACCAGCACGAAAGGTTCGGATTCTGATGTCTGACATCAGGGTTTTCCGGAACCGGCACTGTGTCTGCATAGATCTCCATTTATGGGCATAAAATGGATGCAGATAGACAGATACGGATATCTCCATATATGAGCATAAATGGACACAGGCAAACAGATGGTCAAAGATCTCCATATATGGGCATAAAATGGACGCAAAAAGACAGATACAGATATCTCCATATATGGGCATAAATGGACACAGGCAAACAGATGGTCAAAACGGGTCCTATGACAACAGGTATAATGGGGTTTGCATTAAAGGGGGAACCAGCACTGTGTTTGCAACACAGTCGGAGGCACAGACAGATACAGAGATCTCCATAATGGGCATAAAGGGACACAGACAAACAGATACAGAGATCTCCATATATGAGCATAAATGGACACAGGCAAACAGATGGTCATTACAGGTCCTACAGAGATCTCCATATATGGGCATAAAATGGACGCAGACAGACAGATAACTCCATATATGGGCATAAATGGACACAGGCAAACAGATGGTCAAAACGGGTCCTATGACAACAGGTATAATGGGGTTTGCATTAAAGGGCAGGGCATTCATCCCCTAATTACATTGTTCCCGAGTTGGCCAGGGCGCCGACTAGACGCTCGGCCGCCCGAAGGGCGGCCAAGCTTCTAGTAATTCCAATTCTTCATATAAACGTAAGAATCGGCTCTTACAGTAGTGGAGGCAGGCATGTTGAAAGTGTCCATTGGTTGATTGGCTGATAAAGGGGGCACAGGCTCTTGATATGGTGTGTTTGTTTTTTCATGAACCATTCGTTGATAGGTACCATTCAGCCAGGGACACTGGGTGACTGAATGAAACACGTAAGCTACAAGTGGATGTAGAAGAAGAATTTCTTTGGTATGATGGAATTAATTTGCAATTGTGACTTGCGTCACGGCAACCACACTTTACCAGAATTGCATCTTTCTACAGTATATGATCTCATAGTTGTCACATAGTTGTCTGTCTGTATCCCTTTTATTCCCATATATGGAGATCTCTGTATCTGTCAGTCCGTGTCCCTTGGACAGGAGATCCATTCATGGCTATATGTGGACATATCAGTCGTATCTAGCCATATATTGCATTAATTGCGACCGTTAGGTCGCAAGTTACTATGAAAAGCTCCACCGGCTGTCCGTCAGACGCTTATCTTCCCGATTAGGGAGTCTTACTGGTTTCCAAAGTATCAATTACTTCATGCCAGCTCAGTGTTGTTGGTGTTGGTGTCAGGAAGGTTGTGGTATGGCATCTCAGCATGACAGTGAAGCCATGCTAAGCTAAACCTCAAAATGCTGCTTTTTTTCCCAGCTCAGCGCGAAAGATTGGATGCTTCAAATCATGTCAGAGTAATGCTTGACTCCCGGCTGACCCCAGGGACTGGGTTGTAATCTGGGCCCGAAGGGGCTTTGACATTTACGTGACATTTACCACTGAGCCGTTCCTCACCGTTACCTCACAGGGCTGAACGGTGCCCACTTCCCAGGTTTTACCACGATCAATAGCCAATCATTTCACCCTCCGATGGAAACCCAATAAAAAACAAATTTGTGTAATCAGATGAATCACGTGCTGTTCCTGTATAGGTCAGGCGTGATTATGCTGAGTACAAAACAAGAGCAGAGGGGAAGTGTTGGGTGGTAGCATTCCTGCATCGTTCGGTTTCTTAAAAATGGAGCAGGTCCTTATTTAAGATGGCTGATATCCCGGTCCACTCCATAGTGTAAAGTCCGCACTTGTATTCGACTCATCTTCTTGATTTTCAGGAGCAGATGATGATGATATGATATCAGAGAACATTGTGAGATGGCTTCCAGCCCACAAGAATGTTGTCATTGTTCTCCACTTGGTTATTGAGAACGATGTGACAATACCAAAACTCACAATACTAAATGCACAATACTTTTCCTAAACAATTAGCACAATACTGTATGTAGAATTATGTTTATGAATTATAATTATTAATGTTAGGGTAAGTGATTTTCTTTGGTTAAAATAAGTGTTAAATAAGTGTTCTTTGGTTAAAATAAGTGTAGCCCGCTGGCCTACCGATCCAGGCACATACCACATAGGCAGTGTAGCCTGACAGCGGGTCTCTGGTTCGAGTCCCAATCCCGACTACCTTCGCTGCGTGTCACTCCCCATCTCTCTCCCCATTTCCTGTCAGTCTGCTGTCCTATCAATAAGGGCATAGAAGTCCAAAAACAAATCTTTAAAAATAGTGTTAAATAGCTCTATATTCTGATGGTACTCATTGCTATAGACCCCATAGAGTGTTTGTTCAGTAACAGGAGTCTCCATGTCTCTCCTGCTCTTTATTAAACAGAATATTAATTTTCAGGTCAGGATACCAATTTTATAGAGATTAAACAAGTGAAATTGGAAGTTTGATTGATTGATTGATTGATTGATTGATTGATTGATTGATTGAATCTTCAAAGACGGAAAGGATATACTGTAAGGGCTCGATATACTGTAGTACCTCTGGAGGTGTAAAACCACAGATAGTTGAAAGCTAAGTTTTGTGCTAAACTAAGGCTTTGTTGGTTGTTCAGTAATGGATTGGCCGTTTAGCTGTAATCAGCAATCAGCGAGAGAATCACTACAAAGGGGGAGAGGGGGCGTAATTGAAAAATCACAACCAGCTCACATGTTAGAAGGACAATATCAGTCACCAGAACCAAAGATGGGTGTTTTAAATGAGTTCGAACATGGTTAAATGGAGTTTGAAATTACATTGGGTTTATATAGGAGGGCGGCGTGTCTGATAAAATAAATAAATCAAGCAACTTATAAACTGTAAAAAACAGAAGAGCTGGGCACTCAGAAAGTTAAAAGAGGAGAACGGTTTTATTAATTAAAAACTGCCTAGGGGTTGCTCACAAAAGCTAGAGTAGACGTTTACACCAAACATGTTAGAAAGTGAAATATCCCTTTAACAAAAATATTCTCATTCTTTATTGTTTTACATATGTGGTGCCACATGGAGAAAAAAAACCCCATCAAACTACCTACTCCTTTTTGGAGTGTTGTGTTTGGTTGTGAAATAAGAAACCTTGCAGCTACCAGAGGCTAGAGATGAGATTCATTAAGCTGCTGCTTTCTAGACCATAGACTTTTAAGAGCTGCATGCATGTGTCCCTTTGTGCACCTGACTCAGTGTAGCTCCCCTCGACTTGATTAAGAAACACATTAAGTCCTGATTACGCAGCAGGTTTTGGAAGCTGGCTTATGGCGTCACTTTTAATTATAAATTTGAACGGTGTTTGGTGATACTGTATTCATACAGTAGCCTCTACACATAATAACCAAGGTATTTAGATGAGGAGACGTTCTTACGACGCACATCCCCGTGGACAGATTCGTCTTTGGGCCTGTTCTGGAACCTTCCCACCTCACGTTAAACACGTGCTTAACATGTTAATGGATTACTTGTGAGTTTTCATGTCAATCAGCCCTGCTAATTAAAACATGGCAGATTATTCGGATGCAACAGCATCCTTGAAATCAGCCTTGTTCTTGGAATCCCACAGAGTAGCTGGGTTAAAAAAAAAAAAAATCTCTGCCCGGATAGATTAATGATTAATAGCACTCTCATGCCAATGATTGATACCTCTCAGTGTCAATCACTGTTGTTGTGATCTTGAGAAGGCACACAACCTCTAGTTGTTCAAAATGGTTGTGCGCTGCCACTTACAGGTGTATTAGCCTGGCCCTGGGATCAGTAGCATCTCGGGTTTATGATCCGGTCAGGAGCTGAAACAACCGACGTCATGTTGTAGTCATCAGACGAACTACTCTTTGGCCAGAATTAACTATCACACCGGAAACAGAACTCCGGAATGTTTAAAAATGGTTGAAATTGGTATAATCGTTTTGTTTCTTTTGCTATAATAATCGTTTGGTATGTTGATCTTTTATTTCAACTCGTACTGTGAGTTGCGAGAATAAACAAATTGATTTGCATTAGTACGAAAATAACGATATGTCATGTTGTAGTTTGTTGCAGTCATAAGGTGGCCGGTCTTCCAGTTTCCGGTTTAGGACACGCCTAGACCGGATCACACCTTTTAAAACGAATACCAGGCTTTCCTCCTTGGTCTGGTGATGCGAGGTTACAGGTTTATATAGGCAGTATACCTGTGTGCCAATCAGGGGCGTCACAAGGGGGGGAAAGTGGGACTGAGTTACTAGGGCCCAAGGTGGAGGGGCCTTAATTATTTTATACTTTAGCTATTGAAAAATAGCAGATATACAAGTTCACAGCACAGAGTGCCGCGCCGTGAGCTTGTAGATCTGCTATTTTTTTTAAAGTCGTGAAAATGTGTGCAAATCTTTGAATATATGTCTTTTTTAAGCGAACATTTGTAACTCAAACTTTGATTCTGGGGAGGTCCCTGGAACTAAATATTTTGAGATGGGGGTCTGTGGCCAAATACATATCATTTTGGGGATCCTTCACATGAAAAGTTTTGAGCACCACTGACAACATAGGTTTTTCGAAAAATATTCAAAGACAAAAATGTTCTTGATTTTTCCAAAAATAGCAGATCTACAAGCTTGCAGCGCTGTGAGCTTGTATATCTGCTATTTTTCAATAGCTAAAGTATAAAATGTGAGTGAATCCGTGTGGCCTGCAGGGCCCAGAATTTGTTGTGACACCTCTGGTGCCAATGTAAAGCAGAGCAGTTGGTTACTGAGAAATTAGGCTGTGACCAAAAAAACAGTCTCTTGATAAAGAATGGTTCAGAACCACTCTATCTGTGATCAAGCTGTCATGCTATCCCATACAGTGAGTGCTGCCATTAATCACGGAGCAATCTCGCACTGCTGGACACACGCGTGCGTGTGGCCACTTAACTACCATGTGACATGCTCATCAGCCGGGTTCCGCTTGCTTGACAGCGACCTTCACGGGTCCTTGGGATCCTTCCCATGATGCTGGGCAGAAACATCCCCATGACGATCTTCAAATCGGCCCCCTTGCCGCCTCGTCTCATGGTCAATGAAGGCACGTTACCTTCTCGGTGGAGAGTACAGGGTCATTATCATTACTCATTATTCACGCGGTCGACCGCCCGATTTCACTGCCACATGTGACTGAGCTAACACGCAAAAGAGAACACTTAATTTAGCTGTCTCCAATGCTATTCATACTGTTTTTTTTTTACTTCACCGTAGTAACCTAGACATTTAATCGTTGCATTGTGATTAATGAACTGGAGCAAATTAAAGTCTGGCTCTCCTTCATCATCTGCCTCTTTCATTCTGTGAATGAATGAAATACACAGCAAGAATTTGAATGATAATGAAAGTACCGCTCATCCGCTTTCCTTGCAACAGACTCCATCAATGTTTGGTGTTAATAGCGAGGCTGATAGTGAGGTGCGTTTGTGCTCCACAGACAGACACTGCTGATTTCCCCAGGGATCCTGGAATTATTCACCTAATCTGCAGCCCCTTTAATCACAACACATTTGTACATGTGACTGTTTATGTTTGCTTATACATGGGCTGTATGTGTATGTGTTGGTGTGCTTGTATATCAGTGCACGTGAGTGCCTTTGTGCGTGTAGGCCTACAACACATAACATATACTTCATTCATCGGAAGGCTGTGTTGATTTCATTTGAGCTGAGCCTGCGACACAGAGTGATGTCATGTCCCTGTCCCTAGTAGATCATTCCCAGTGACTTGGTTTGATGAGTGCTTGTAGATATGTAAAGCATAGTTGTGATGTGATTGTTCATGAGGGGGAGCCGGGGAGGGAGAGAGGATGAGGCAGAGGGGGAGGGAGGGAGAGGGAGAGTGAAGGAAGGGGGAGGGGGGGGGGGGGGGGGGGGGGGGCGGAGGAAAGAGAGGGTAAAGAGAGCATATTTCAGTCCCGATAAACCCATCCACACTGGAACGTGGAAGTACTGTTCTCAAACCCAAGATGAGGAGAAGATGACAATTCCGAAAAAGACGACTTGAGCCACAAGAAGCACCGCTGAGCAAGCCGCAGGCCACACGTTGCGTACCGATATCATCATGTCTCATTTTGCCGTATGCTCAAATCTGTCCCAAGCAGTCACCCCTTTGAGAATGTGTTGGATTGTCAAACGTTTCACCATGCAATGAGAGTGATTGGAATAGCTATAGTTCTGGCTACTCGCTCACAGAGCACGGTAGCAACGGTAAAAGATAATTTCTTTAAATGTGCTTTATTTTATTTATATTTTATTGATTAAAAAACTAAACTAAAACATATTGCAGATTAAGTCATTAAGGCATGCAACCTCAGATCAGGCCAGAATTGGTCATGAAATATTCAGGTGTAGTCTGGGATCACTTTTCGGGGTTGTATCCGGTCAGTAGTGGAAACCACAACACGTCATGTTGTAGTACTAAAAGACTACAATTTGGCCGGAAAGATCAAACCGGATTCAGTTTTAACCCCAAATAAATCCCCTGCGCTCAAGGACATACTTTTAGGGCCTACCTAATAAACTCCTTGATGCGGAGTAGTTTTGCTTTTGAAAAATTCGTTTGGTAGGCTATATGCATCTTTTAGTCCAACTCGTAGCGACTGCCAAGACTACACTAGGCTACTCGAGCATTTCTAATAGGGATTGGGGAAACAAACGGGGGGAACCAAATCAAAGCGACGCCGCTTCTTCTAGTGGTTTCCGCTTTAGGCGGAATTCGCGGAAACCAAAGGGCCTGTTGTGGATGTGAGGCGAGGTTAGATCAGGTGAGGCGACGCACTCGCAAGAATTATATCTGTGAAAAATGAGCTTGTTCCTGTGAGTAAAGTTTTATCACTTGCTATGCTGGCTGGTTGGAAATAAACAATGTTTTAACAACCCCAAGACCCCTGCTGTGATCAAGTCACACAGAAGCCAAGAAGAGATGCAATAAACAACTCATAAAATGTTGTAGGAAACCCTTCAAAAGAATACACATACATAATGTATGTTGTGTTGCCTCAGACCTGTGACAGCAGAGAGCTATTGCATGGTTGAATGAGAGGGACTTGTCAAGATGTCACACAGCGCAGTGTCTCATCGACTCTTTCCTTTAGGAGTCCTTGAATTCCACTGAAGTTTATATTCCTGTCGTGAAATATCACTCTGGTAACCTGGAATGCAGTGATCATTTCCGAAAGCTCCTCACTCTGAATGGTCCACTTCAAACAGAGTCACTGCCAGTGGTGTAAAGTAACTAAGTACATTTACTTAAGTGCTGTACAGTTTTTAGTTATTTGTACTTTACTTGAGTAGTTCCAGTTTTCAGTACTTTTACTTCTACTCCACTACATCTCAGAGGCAAATATTGTACTTTTACTCCACTACAATTATTTGAAAACTTTAGTTACTAGTTACTTTGCAGATAAAAATGATTATATTATAAGACATACATTAACGCACATACATTAGCCCTATTTTATACCAGGCTATGATGCGACGCGTTGTGAGCTTGTAGATCGGCTATTTTCAAACATTTTGTACTTTTACTTTTAGTACTTTAAGTACATTTTTATGCCAATACTTTTGTACGTTTACCCAAGTACATTTTGAATTCTGGACTTCTACTTGTAACAGAGTACGTCTATGATGCAGTATTGATACTTTTACTTAAGTAGACAATTTGAGTACTTTTTTCCACCACTGGTCACTGCTATCTATGACTCACACATTGTTTGATGCCTGACATCTCTGAGCACATCCTAGGATAGGTCCCCTCCCACGCTTAAGCGCAGTATAGAAAAGAGCCGTGAGCAACTTTCCACCTATACTGTACTTCCATTGATTGGATTCACCCAGAGTGTTGTAAAGAGAGAGTGGCAACAACGGAAGTCCAAAAATACACTGATCTTCACGTCACTCACGTAGACATGAAACAGTTCCCAGATCTCCTCTGGTGATGAATGGCCATTTAAATGCATTACACAGGGAGACAGAACCTCGATTGTTGGTCATTAGTAGTCAACAAATGCATTGATTTACAATATATATATATATATATATATATATATATATATATATATATATATAGCCTATACTGTACCACTCTGACATGGAATTGCATCAAACAGGAGACGAGTTGGGACAGGATTTGACCATGTGTGTACAGTACTGTACAATTAACATCTAACATACGTTGAATGTAAAACGATTCATGCAAATGAATGCCAGCTCAAACTAAAGAGCCATAGACATATTGAAGCCTAATTTATACTGTGTAAGACAAACTATGGATGATGGCTCATAACTCAGGGCATTCATTCTCATTCCACTGGCTGACAACTGACAAGCATGATGGCAGATGTTCTAAATGATATCAATGGGCCAAAAGATTTAGTTCACAGGAGTTGTCTTTCACATTATAAATTAGGCTTGAGGCCATTGGTATTTATTGTGAGAGGTTCCTGTTTAGAGTTTGTCTTTTGTACAGTACATCAAACTGTTGGCACTGTCTACACAACGTTTACATCATAGCTGTCGGTCTATGAGGTCACGTTGTTGATGAAATTAATTTCCGAAATGATGCCTCTCTCATACACCATTGGGGTTTGCCTTTGTTTTTCAAATATTCTCTCCCTCTCGTGTGTGTGTGTGTGTGTGTGTGTGTGTGTGTGTGTGTGTGTGTGTGTGTGTGTGTGTGTGTGTGTGTGTGCGTGCGTGCGTGCGCGCGTGTGTGCGTTTTGGTGTGTGGGAGTGGGGTGTGGGTGTGTTTTTAACATGGGCGTCTAAGACAAGAAAGCACCATAAGCACCACAGATGACAGGGAGACACCATAGATATGAGTGAGATCTGGGGCGATTTCAACAACAACTGAAATCACCCCAAAGTAGAGGTATTCTTGGTCATTCAGCACTAAACAGACAGCGTGGTGTACAACACTCTAGAAGTGTCAGTCACAGATTAATGTAAAACCTGTAGAATCTTGTGATAGAAACGTTCTCCCTCTTTCTTTCCTCCATTGGTGTGGGGTGTCACCCCATTGACCCCAAATAATAATACAGAAATACACAAACTCTGATCTTGCCCAACATTTAGTCTTTCTTTCCACAAGCTCCTGCAGCCAGCAAGTAATATTTGTAACCACAGCTCTACAGCTTTCAACTTTTTGTCAACTTGTACTTTTACTTTTCAATATTTGTACAGGACTATGAACAATGTTCCATGTTCTTTCCATGTCTATTATGCCTCTGCAAGGGATGGAGATTCTTCTGCCATTGCATTTGAAGACGCAGATGAAGCTGTAATTTCTAGGAGTGAACAAGAGAACAAGGTTGTGCATGAGAATAAAAGGGATACTGTTATGTAATTTTTATGTAATTTGGGAAATGAATGGCCAGGCGCCATCCTACATCTTGTTATGTCCAGACCAGCGAGCGCTCTTAAAATCCTTCCTCTACCACCTCTCTCTTTCCCTCTCTCTCTCTCTCTCTCTCTCTCTCTCTCTCTCTCTCTCTCTCTCTCTCTCTCTCTCTCTCTCTCTCTCTCACTCAGCCAGGTGATTAGCATTAGCATTTATTTTAATTACGGTGGAATGTTGGTCAACATTTTTCAAACAGCCTACGATATTTGTGCGGCTGATGGTTTGCCTTAAAGTCCATTTTGAAAATTAGATACTGTTTTTCTGGAAAACCTATTACTCAGCCTCTGTAGTAGCTATACACACATTTCCAAAACTATAATACAACTTTGGCTTTCATAGGAAAAAATCTGAAGAATTTCAAATATTTTTTCAAAAATGACTACTACATACTGTAATACACACAATGTGTACCAGTCAATAATGGGAATTGCCCTCTCTGTGTAGAAATCCATGCCGTTATGCCACATCTCCAGTATTAGCTTGATTATGCTTAGTTCAGTGTGGTATCAAACACCGAAAATAGCCGACCCCCAAGCTCACGACGCGTCGCAGCAAGACCCTTTTAGAAATGTCAGCCCTTGCCTCTCTAACATTCCCTGCACATAGATACTATATAGCCAAGCAGGGCAATGAAGTTCAGAGACCACTCACTGAGGGCAACTGTATCCTCATGTTAGAGTTGAAATGACTCGCATTGACGTGCATAATTCAGAAAGAAAACCCGGAATCATAAAAATGTCTTCCCCAAAGATACTGTACAATGATAAACTATCCACATCTCAGTGTTTGTGTGTGTGTGTGTGTGTGTGTGTGTGTGTGTGTGTGTGTGTGTGTGTGTGTGTGTGTGTGTGTGTGTGTGTGTGTGTGTGTGTGTGTGTGTGTGTGTGCGCGTGCACGTGTGCGTGTGCGTGTGTGTGTGTGCGCGTGGCTTAATTTAGTTTGTGTTAGAAGGTTAATAGGGCTGAACTTGAGGGCGGAAGGTGAATGAGTTTTGGATGAGGTCCATTTGTGGCGCTTCATTACTTGCTGCCCCTGGCTCTCCCAGACAGGCTAATCTATAAATACAAGCATGCCAGACTGTCTGTCCACATGGCTGATGATGAGCTGAACAAAAGGCTCACTCAGAGAACACGACACAGCAAACAACAAACAAGGACCAGAGAAATGTGTGAACAGGATCATCACACTACCAATTGTAAGTAAGTTGTTGTTGCCTGTTCTCTGGCGATCTAGTCTTTCAGGTATCTTCTTTTCTTTGGTGGGCAACCACCTCTCTATACATGCAGCCATGTCTGAGCGATGTGTCAGAAGAAGTGTAAAAGAGTTATTATTTACATAAAAGTATGTTTTCTCATGCCAATAAAGCCCCTCTGAATTGAATTTAGAGAGGGGGCGAGAGAGAGAGAGAGTCTGATAGTGAACAGAGACATGCCCTAATAATTGTGAAAATAAAGCCCTGGAGCTTGCTTCCATATATCCACCCATCTGTATAGAAACTTACCGGTATACTATCATGTTAACCTTCGACTTCTCTCTGCTTCTGCCAATGCAATGGCACATCGATAATAGTAGTAATGGGACGATATGATGAAAATGTCATACCACGATAATTGTGACAAAAGAAATCACGATTTACGATACTATCGCAATAATCAAAATCCATTATCCTGGGGCGGACATTTGCCAAAGAATAGCAGATCTACAAGCTAGATCGGCTATTTTTTGGCAAAGACATTTGATAGAGAGTGGAAAAAAGACTGTATCAAGTACGTATATTATAAGTACCTTTTACCAATTATAGATTATTTAAATGGTACCGGATATGCAGCTCGGCAAAAAAAAAGGTGAATTGATCCCAGTGCCTGAGAGCGGATGATATCCCTATGAATTAATTCTCCACGATACGATTATCGTGAGTGTTTTTAATCACGATAAACAATAATATCGCTTATCGTCCCATCCCTAATCTATGTATCAGCTCAACGGGGCTCCCCCTACACACGCGCATGCACGCTTTCATAATTTCAAAGGGTTCTGCTCCTTGGACAGTTCACTATTGAGAGATGGCAGAGGTGAATGCACGATGTTTCAAAAGATACTCACCGTTGAAGGTCTGTTGACAGAATATATATATATATCTGTATTCATTTTTAGATTCACTGTTGATAGAATTCATATACTGTATTTTCATTCATATATTCTTTGTTGATAAGACTGTTAATAGACTGTGCATTTATCTGCACACTCATTATTAATAGACCTACAGTATTTATATGTTCATTCATAATATGAATGAACATAATATATTACATGCACCAGGATTTATATTGTTGTGTCAATGGGTGATAAGATGTAGCCAGATGATTACGGCCACCTTATTTAATATTTGTATTATTATTTAATATTTATATTATATTATTTGACATATTGCACTATTTTTAGGTATTTTGTATCATTTGTATTTTGTATTACTTTGTGTTTTTGTTGCGACCGTAGGTCGCATTTTCTACCAAAACCTCCACCGGCTGTCTGTGAGTGAGTGAGTGAGTCAGTGAGTCAGTCAGTCCGTCACACTTTTGCCCTGCTCACAATCTCCACAACCGTTGCCCCCATCCATGCCAAATTTTGCACACACACTCCTTGACTGCCAAACTACAACCTCCAAGGACCCCCGGAGCCCCAGGGACCCCCAGGTCCCTGGGGGACCCCCAGATGTAAAAAATGACCAAATGTGCTCACACGTCA
The DNA here is from genome assembly GCF_963921795.1 of Nannobrachium achirus. Taxonomy (NCBI): domain Eukaryota; kingdom Metazoa; phylum Chordata; class Actinopteri; order Myctophiformes; family Myctophidae; genus Nannobrachium; species Nannobrachium achirus. The sequence goes on from NC_137816.1 coordinate 54,393,051, forward strand.
CACGTCACACTTTTTCCCTGCTTATATCTCCGCACCCCTTGACCCGATCCATGCCAGATTTTACACACACACTCCTTGCCTGCCAAACTACAACCTCCAAGGACCCCCGGAGCCCCTGGGGGACCCCCAGATGTAAAAAATGACCAAATGTGCAAAAATGACCAAATGACCACCCCAACGGGGCTGCTCGCGGGGAATTCCCGGGGACCACCGACTCCTGGTGCTCCAGAACGGATGCAAAAGTGGTGGCGCCCCCAGTGGAGGACCCCCTGCCACTGCAGCGCACATAAAATGCCGTAACTCGGGCTAGGAGCGTCCGGGAGAGCCGGGGCCGGTACCTATTCGTCCGCCAAGGCAACGCGGAGACCCCACCCCTCATTTCTCACATGGCCCTATTCTAGCGCCACCTTCAGGCCGATTTTTAAAACACATTTTTGGACACTGCTCCTACAGTTTTTGCCCTAAAATCACGAATATCACTACACAGCATGTCTACACTCATGTCATCAACATGGATCAGGAAGATTTTGGAAAAACACATTTTTGCCCTATTTGTGGAGATAAGCCACCTACGGTCGCTTATCTCCCGATTAGGGAGTCTTACTGGTGTTATTCCTGTGTTCTGAGGTGGAGAGAGAAAACAGGTTAATTGATTCATTGATGCTTAAAAAAACACCATTTTGCACTTGCCCCAAGTGTGTGTGTGTGTGTGTGTGTGTGTGTGTGTGTGTGTGTGTGTGTGTGTGTGTGTGTGTGTGCGTGTGTGTGTGTGTGTGCAGGTAGAGTGGTACAATAAAGGATGGAGCAGAAATGCTTGTGGGAGGGTTTCTGTGCAGAGTGCTGACAGTGTGCTATTATCATCACTAGCAGGATATAACGTCCAGGAAATCACCACAAGATAAGCCTGAGTGCACGCACGCACGCACGCACGCACGCACGCACGCACATACCGTAGGCCTACACACAGTCCACTTCCCTGTGCATGTCAGCAGGTGACAGAGTGAGGGCTTTCTGGGACGGGAAGATGAGGATCACACTGGACGCATCAGATACAGACATTTCTTCAGGTAAGCAGTTTTACACAGCACGCACGCACGCACGCACGCACGCACGCACGCACACACACACACACACACACACACACACACACACACACACACACACACACACACACACACACACACACACACATCCTTTTTCCTCCTATTTCAAAAGTATACATCATGAACGTAATACAGATAATCTTCTTCTCTTCTGTCGTTAATGACATTATCGTAACCGTGACACGCAACAAGCAACACAAGACTCAACTGTATTAAATTACAGTCCAGTTAATCTTTATTAATATCTGGTCGTATATTGTATTGCTGTTGATATGCTTGCACATTTTTGTGGAACATGTATGCCAAACCTTACTTACCTGTTTGAGTGAGTGACAAAATAAACCTCTCTTGATGGTATATACTCATTTATTAAAAAGTAAAAAATAAAAAGAACATTTCATTTTTTATATCAATGCATTGCTGTATTGCAATTTTAACATTTTCAAAAACAATCCAGAAATACGAAAACTTTTTAAACTATTCAAGTCTATGCAATTTAAACTATTTAAACTATGCAACTCTATGCAATTTAAACTATTTAAACTATGCAACTCTATGCAATTTAAACTATTTAAACTCAACTGGGCTGTGGTCCAGTGGTCCAGAATCGTAAATCCTTGCACGCCTACTTTCTGCACCTCCGCGTGGTCCAAGTGAACCTCCGGTTCAGCTTATCACAAGCCGCGGCCGCGGAAACAATAGTCGCCAACTGTAAATAAAGACAGAAAAGAAAAGAAAAGAAAAGGTGGGGTTGCCTACCCAGGCCAAGCCTGCAAAGTTTGGAAGGCATAGCCAATTGGAATGGAACCTGTGAAATCTGACTGATAATTTACATTTTGATCACATGACTGCAGAGATAATTATGTCAATTTGTGTGAGTTTGGACAAAGTCTATGATGAAAAGTCTTCCTAAACTAGTCCTGTGCCTGGGGGTGTGCGATGAGGGATTGAATGTAGGAGTCTCAGAAGTAATGTTGGAGAACCCAGACCGGTGCCCGTTGGGCAGAATAGTCACCATCGGTGTCCCAGTTGTGCAATACCTGTTGTATCTGTCTGTCTGTCTGTCTGTCTGTCTGTCTGTCTGTCTGTCTGTGTCAGTGATGTCAGTTGGGCATTGCGGCTGTTACCATGGTGGCGGCACTGTTTAGTATCAGTGATGTCAGCATGCTGACAGACGGCGGACATCAGTTAGGGATTTCTGTCAGCGATGTTAGTCATCTGGAACTCAATATATGGAGATAAGCTCAACTGTCTAGAGCTCCATATATGGAGATGGAACTCCATATATTGAGATAAGCGCATAGTGAAGTCAGTCAGTGATGTCAGTCATCCTCCAAATGTGGGCTGTGCAGACAGACTCAGCAGATGGCAGACGGCAGACAGACATTGGGAAAGACAGCTCTTAATGTAGTGAAGTTATTACAGGAGGGTGTTGCAGACTAAAGACGTCATCAGTAGGTTATTGATCTTTTATTGACTTGTTGTCCCAGTTTATAACAAAGCATGCAATGGGACAACGGTTTTCCCTACTTCTGCTAAAAAAAAAAAAATGCCTTGGCTATGACACCCCTCTCCTCTCCAAACTCATATTCTGGCATTTTTAATAAACTTTTGTTTATGAATATGACAGTGACGTTATCTGGAGCTGTCCTCTTTGCTTTGTAAGATCATGTATTCAGCATCTCAGTGCTGACAAAGGCACAACAGGGACCGGATATGAGAGCTGTGTTAACATGGCAGAGCCATTCTTCAGCCACATTCTCAGATAGATCTTCTGAATGAATTTGATTTCTTCACAATAGATTATTCTCATGGAATACAAATATAAAAGCACTAACAAGACAATAACATAAACACACAAAATGATTTATACTCAAGTCCCAAAAGCAGTTGGAAAGAGTAGTAAAAAAGGAGACAGACAGAGAGAAAGAGATGGGTGGAGAATAATTGCTGAGTGCATTAGCACATACATGTCTTGGTAATGGCCATGGATACAACACAATATACCAGGACACAAATGTAACTCTTTGGCCTTTGTGCTAACTGACTGATAGGCTATACCATCTTTCAACCACAACAACTGCTATAACAAGAAACATACATTACTTCCCACTCTAGATTTGTTATGATTTATATACAATCGGTATCATTTTGAGTCAGAGATATTTCTCGTGCGTCTCAATGTGGAACTCTAAAATGATGGTGAGGAAACTGAGAGCGGAGAACGGCACTATGATTTGCATCCCTGAGCTTATGGTCCTTTGCCTGCCAGGCAAAGCTATAATTTCCTCCTCTTTCTGCAGATAACAGGATTCTGAGTGATTACAGGACTAAATGATTTTCTAATCTGCCGTGCATGGTGTGCTTTGGTTTGGCGTGGGCACAGAACGGTGGCCAGATCAGTACCGAGCCAAATCCACCCCTCCAATCCACTCATGGAATGCATCTCTCTGGCTTTTTATGTCCAATTTGAATCTTTAGTGGTTTGACATGAAACACAAGTGCCTGTGCATTATGCATGGAAATGCTGGAGAGCCCCACAATCAAGATGAAATGGTGTGTATGTCTGGTCTATGTGATTTGATCAAGTGCCAATTTTCTTTATGTGCATATTTTGTGAACATTGTTTGTGTATTTATACTTGTTTGTATAATACGTAAAAGCGCTCAAGGTTGCCCGCTGTATGTATCTGTGATTTGTGTATGTGAGTGCAGTTGAACAAACCCTCCCACCAAAAGAATTGAGGCAAGTTTCCATGGCCAGGTATCTTTACATACCACATACAGTACATCTGCATAGGTAACCAATCCTAACTACTGAGAGCAATGGGTAGGCCTATATCTTTCTGTTTGGCTTTGTAATTGTAACAAGCCCATTTGTCCACTTTTACATACAGAATAGGAATAGTATTAAAAAGAAAGAAAGAAAGAAAGAAAGAAAGAAAGAGGAGGAACAAACATGAAATGAAGTCAGGTCTTGAGTTTGTGTGCGAGTGTGTGCGTGCGTTTCTGCGTATGTATGCATTTAAGATACAAAAACAGGCGAGACGTTAGAGGAGACTTCATAAATCAAGGAAAGAAATGTATAAATTATTCACAGAGGAGACATTTACACAGCATCATTCTCATCAGGTATACCTGTAACCTTGTTATCCACTTTACCATAATGCCTAGCAAGCGTTATATATCTGTACTTCGCTGTCTAACTACACATCTCCCACTTGAATTGGAGCCCAGAAAAAGTTTGCAGTTCTCTATATTTTAGACAACAGCACAGTCACAAATTTACTGCTTTCTGCCCAAGCAATAAATTGCACAATGGGCTATATGCACAGCAGCCATATCGGAGAGAAGTTGAGTCTCTTCTCACTTCCTTCAAAGGTGTTACCAATGATACTAATGAAGGGTCCCTTTTCATGTAGCACAGTCGTTCGCACAACTTTTATTTCAATCCCTATAACTCTGAGTGTACATTTGTACACTCTCAGTATATAGAGGTGGAAAATACTTGAGTAAAAGTACTCGAGTATTTACTCAAGAGTAGTTTTTTTGAGGATCTGTACTTTTAAAGTAAATTTTAAATGCTTTACTCTTAGTAAATACTTGTACTTGTTACTTTTCATTTGGACAATGAGAGAGTAGTTTAAATTCAGCAAATAAGTAAAGTAAATTCAAGTTTTTAGACTTTTAGTACCTGTGGTCAAAAATAGGCCAAATTGTCAAATAATAGATACCAAAATTGTGAAAATAGCAGATATACATGCTCACAATGCGCCTGTGGAATTGTGAGTAGATCTGCCATTTTCACAATAGGAAAAAAAGTGTTGTTTGTAACTCATTTTGCGCTATAGTTACATACCGATATAAGGTATTGTGGCGTCAAGACCCGAAACCAACACAAAACACAGTTTCAAAGTGCAGCCAAATGGCGCTTTTATTAACACAAAGTGAGTTTACATGGGCAGGAGTTGCAATGGAGCAGCAGTAAGTACGTTTCTTTAATAATGATATTCCAGTTACTTCCTAAAAAGGATAAATCATAACAGTCTTTTCTTCTTCTTTCAGGGTTTCAACATTAGGCTACTTCTTCTTCTTCCAGGACCGGGCCAGGTAAGGTGAGTATAAAGGTAGGTAACTTAGAATAGGGTTCACTTAGAATAGGATTCACTTAGAATAGAATTCACTTAGAATAGGGCCTCAGGTGAGTAATTTAGCGTAGCCAAAAGGTAAGTATTAGAATAGGCCAAACAGGGTTATTCAGGGGAACACTGGGCTGGTTTGTTACCGGGCACGGGGGAAGCGGGGCTCCAGGGCACTTGGGTGTAGCCTACTGACGGTAGCCGGAGCGCCTAGGGGCTCAGGCCGGCGTACGTCAGCGTTGGACCTCCTTCTTACGTGGGTTCCAGAAACAGCGGGGGACCCGGGGCTCCGGTGGGTTCCAGATCGCGGCGGAGGACCCGGTGCTCAGGTGGGTTTTGGAAACAGCGTAGGAACCCGGAAGTCCGGTGGGTTCCAGATTCGGGCCCGGTTACCAGCAGCTCAGGTGGCTTTCTATTACTCAGTCATTTCGGGCCATTTATGTGAAGCGCTTTCTCCTTTCGCTTCTCTTTCCTCCTTCTCCTCACTTTGGCCATGGGTTAAGGGTTAGTTAGCATGCTCCATACTTTGCCTATGGGAAAAGGACAACGCAGTGTCACTGTCATGTTCAACACATAAAACATTGGGAAGGGAATAAGTGGTGATATCGCTTCTTACCGCTAGCACGCACAGATCACTCCCACAAAGGTCTTCTCACACAAAGATTCAGAGAGTGAATGAGAGGAGAGGTGAGCTCCTCTTAGGTGTGTCTCCAAATTACCCAGCTCCCGCAGCTGGTAGTCTATTAGGGCGACAGCAAATAGGCTGGCACGTACCGCCCCTCAAACACACCTCCTAGCTGAAGGTGAGGTCCTCTAGGCCTGGCTCTACCTCTCACCCATTCACTCTCTCCTGTGACGTGCTTACCTTGCGGCCTTCCTCTTAGCGAGACACCACAGTATTTTTAGTAAATAACTGGGTAGCACTTTAAACTAAGGTGCTGTTAATAAACATTTATTAACATTTATAAAGATCATTTATTAATGTTAATAAATATATGTATAAGAAGCTTATTAATGTTTGTAAGCAATCTAACAAACATTTATTAATAGTTGAGAGGATGTTAATAAGACAATTAATAACCGTTAATAGGCGATTTATAAGACACTTATTAACCTTATTACTTGTTTATAAACATTTGTAAGGCATTCAAAAAGTTAATAGGAGGTTTATAAGACATTTATTAACTGTTAATTGCTTATTTATAAGACACTTGGAAAAACGTTTTCATTTTTCTAAAACGTTTTTAAGGAATATAATAAACATTCATAAATTGTTAATAACCATTAATAAAAGTTAATAAGATATTTACATAGCATTAATTAACAGTTTAATAGATGTTAATAAGATATTTACACAGCATTAACTAACCGTTATTAGTTTACTGAACCGTTGGTAAGGGAACTAATAAACATTAATACATTGATAATAATGTATTAAGGTAACTAAAAAAGGGTCTTATAAACAGTAACAAACCCTTATAAGACGCTTGAAAAACCACATTTATTCTTAATAAATGTTTATAAGGAATTTATAAATCTTAATAATATTTATTAAATGTTAACACATGTTAATAAGATGTTCATAAAGCTTTACTTAACCGTTAATAAGTTACCCTAAGTTAACCTAACCGTTGGTAAAGGATCTAAAGAAAATTAATAGAACTGTTTATAATATATTATTAAACTGATAATAGGGTATGAACAAGTCTTATGCACTTGGTTTAAAGAGGAACGGTCATTTATTAACTAGAAAACAGACTTACAAACATCAACAACTTGTTAACAATGTATTTATTAACACTTAAATAGGCAGGAAGTGGGAACAGTCATCTATGAACATTTATAAACCACTTATAAGAACTAAACAGTGTCTATTAACATTAACAAATTGGTAATGTTGGCACTTATTAACACATTATTAGACATTTAGCAGGTACTTGGTTTAAAGTGGGGACAGTCATCTATAAGCATTTATATAGGCTTTAAAAACACCTAAACAGAGTCTTATTAACATTAACCAATTGTTAACAATGCACTTATTGACGCGTTAATAGGCATTTTGCAGGTACTTGGTTTAAAGTGGGAACAGTCATCTATAAACATTTATAAACAACTAAACAGTGTCTTATTACCATTAACAGACTGTTAACAATGCACCTATTGACGTGTTAATAGGCATTTTGCAGGTACTTGGTTTAAAGTGGGAACAGTCATCTATAAACATTTTTAAACAACAAAACAGTGTCTTATTAACATTAACAGACTGTTAACAATGCACCTATTAACGTGTTAATAGGCATGTTGAAGGTACTTGGTTTAAAGTGGGAACAGTCATCTCTAAACATTTATAAACCACTTATAAGAACTAAACAGAGTCTATTAATGTTAACAAATTGTTAATGTAGGCACCTATCAACACGTTAATAGACATTTTGCAGGTACTTGGTTTAAAGTGGGAACATTCATCTATAAACATTTATAAAAAACTAAACAGTGTCTTAATACCATTAACAGACTGTTAACAATGCACCTATTGACGTGTTAATATGCATTTTGCAGGTACTTGGTTTAAAGTGGGAACAGTCATCTATAAACATTTTTAAACAACAAAACAGTGTCTTATTAACATTAAAAGACTGTTAACAATGCACCTATTAACGTGTTAATAGGCATTTTGCAGGTAGTTGGTTTAAAGTGGGAACAGTAATCTATAAACATTAATAACCACATTATAAGAGCTAAACAGTGTCTTAATAACATTAACAAATTGTTAAAAAGGCACTTATTGGCGCGTCAATAAGCATTTTGCATGTACTTGGTTTAAAGTCTAATGATAGTCATCTGTAAACATTTATAACCCCTTTAACAACAACTAAACTGTCTTATTAACATTAACACATTAATAACAAATCACTTAACACGTTCACATGCATTTTGCAGGTACTTGGTTTAAAGTGGGAACAGTCATCTATAAACATTTATAAACAACTAAACAGTGTCTTATTACCATTAACAGACTGTTAACAAAGCACCTATTGACGTGTTAATAGGCATTTTGCAGGTACTTGGTTTAAAGTGGGAACAGTCATCTATAAACATTTTTAACAACAAAACAGTGTCTTATTAACATTAACAGACTGTTAATAATGCACCTATTAACGTGTTAATAGGCATGTTGAAGGTACTTGGTTTAAAGTGGGAACAGTCATCTCTAAACATTTATAAACCACTTATAAGAACTAAACAGAGTCTATTAACGTTAACAAATTGTTAATGTAGGCACCTATCAACACGTTAATAGACATTTTGGGTTAGGGTTATGTCTTATTAACATTAACACATTAATAACAAATCACTTATTAACACGTTAATATGCATTTTGCAGGTACTTGGTTTAAAGTGGGAACAGTCATCTATAAACATTTATAAACAACTAAACAGTGTCTTAATACCATTAACAGACTGTTAACAATGCACCTATTAACGTGTTAAAAGGCATTTTGCAGGTAGTTGGTTTAAAGTGGGAACAGTAATCTATAAACATTAATAAACACATTATAAAAAACTAAACAGTGTCTTAATAACATTAACAAATTGTTAAAAAGGCACTTATTGACGCGTCAATAAGCATTTTGCATGTACTTGGTTTAAAGTCTAATGTTAGTCATCTGTAAACATTTATAACCCCATTTAACAACAACTAAACAGTGTCTTATTAACATTAACACATTAATAACAAATCACTTATTAACACGTTAATATGCATTTTGCAGGTACTTGGTTTAAAGTGGGAACAGTAAGGTATAAACATGTATAAACCCATTATACGATCTAAACAGTGTTATCTATTAACAATGCACTTAACGCGGTAATAGGCATTTAGTAGGAACAGCCATCTATAAATATTTATAAAGCCTTTAAAAACACCTAAACAGAGTCTTATTAACATCAACAAATCCCTAATAAAGTGTCTTATTAACACTGAAAGTGTATTATTAACATCAACAAATCGATGATTAAAGGGGCACTCCACCACTTTTCAACCTATGTTCATATAATTGGTCCTCACTCAAAAATAGTAAATACATTTTCTTTTTTTCTTTTTCTCAGAGGAGGGTTGTGGGCAGGTCAGAAACCCATCGTCTTGTGACATCATCGATTGCCAATCCAGCTTATAGAAACTGCAGGCTTTCTATTCCTGAAAAATTGCAATTTTAAAGTGGAAGCCATTGTTCTCGCAATAATAAAAATCTAAATATTCTTTTCAAAAATATTGATTAAATCCTTTTTTGGAAAATGATGATGTCACAAGACGATGGATTCGGAACTTCCCACAGCTCTCCTATGAGACCCGGACTGAGTAGAAAAAAATGAACATTAGTGAGGACCTATTATATGAAGACAGGTTGAAAAGTGGTGAACTACTCCTTTAAGTATTCATTAACACCTTAAATAGGCATTTTTCAGCTACCTGTTGCAAAGTGGGAACAACATTAACAACTTACTATTTATCTTTCTTTTCACTTTAGGTAAATAAAAGGAGGTCATTCATTCTTAAAGGAAGGCTGTGCACAAACAAAAGTAGGCTAGTAATGTTTTGGGACTATTCCTTTGCAGCTTATGTAATATCATTCCAGTTTATGTACAACTATCACTGTTGTACACCTCTTCCTCCTCCTGCCATCGCTTGAAGATGAAGAGCTTGAGGAATTTGAGGCGAAGGTGGTCGAGTAGCTGGACTCGGACGGTGACTTGACAGAGGTTGGAGACTCATTTCTTGATGCTGTAAAAACAAAATGCAAAATGTTATATAAATAGGAGGTTAGGCATTTTGGACATGTTTTGTTCATAAAGGGGTTACAGTGCACTTATTGTAAATAATAATAATAATAACAATACATAAATAAATAGGAGCAGCGCTCTTCCGAGCACAGGTGTGAAAAGGGTGCCATGTCATCTGTGGCCTGTCATGATTTTGTTCCAAAGATGTGTTTTGCTCAAATTGAGCTGCTGGTGGCGCTATAACAGGCCAATGAGAAAAGGGTGGCATTTGTTCCTTGACCTACGGAAATCACAAGCTGCGTTTATGATTTGAGGCATTTTGTTCAAAACGGACCAATCCTGCAAACTTTGGAAGCCAACAACTCAGTCTTGATCACTTGCCTATAGCGATACTCAGTTCCACACACATTCCTGTGATTTTTGGAACAAATCTGAAGGAGTCATTTAAAAAAATGTGTTTTACTTAAGTCAGCCTCCAGGTGGCACTATAAAAAGCAGATGTGAAAAGGGCAAAGGTTTTTCCTTGGCCTCTTGGGAGTGCGCATACAAAGTTTTACACTGATCGGTGGAGTTAAAACCATAGACTGTAAAAAAAATATGGACGATGTGAAGCCATTGGTTTCTATGCTGCGAAGATGACGTTTTTCGTTCAAAAGGGAGCACACTTGCAAAAGCCAGTCTTAGCCTATCAGGATGGAATTTGAAGAATCTGAAAGACCTGTTTCGTTTAATGACTATAGAGATAACATGTACCGATTTGCGTGATTTTTGGACAAAATCGTTAGAAGTGCTGTCCAAAAATCTTGGATCACATGACCACATGGGGTGGCAGCCTGTATTACAATCCATTGTAAACAATGGAGCGATGGTCCCAAAATATGAGTTCTGTTCAACCAATTTATTTTGACCAAATCGACAAATGGGCAGATGACAATTTGGATTAAATAGATGGGTACATCCACAATATTCATGGCAGTTAGGTTGCAATGTTACTCTGTACAAGAGACTTGCTACTAGGGATGGAGCTCGTTAATTTTTATTGATAATGAGCACCTTATCGATCATGCTTATCGAGCCGGGATTTTATCGAGCCCACTATTGAGCATTTTCTGTTATTTTGTGGAAAGACATGAGACACTATCAATTCTGAAGTTTTTTTTAAAATATGTTATATGTATATAGTATAGTTTTACAGTACTATTCATAAGTTATTAATACTAGCCTGTACTGTAAAATTATACTATAAATTGTATGGTATATAATATAAACTATAGGCTAACATTTCCATGTTTTTCTTTTTTTTTTTTTTTTACAGTAATGCATAGGCCTATCGATTTTTTTCCATAATATCTTTTTGTTTGTTTTAAGCAACAACAAAAATCTATATTTGCACTACATTTGACTAGGGCCTTCAAATACAGTACTTTAACTTAACAGACAGAAGGCAAGTAACCTTTTTATTTTGGAAAAAATATTTGAAGAAACTAAATGTGTACCGGCTCTTTAAAAATGTAATTTATAACGCATAGTACGACGGTGTCACGCAACAAAAAATACCCAATCAACAAGCTCACACAGCGTCTGCTCGCACCGCGTTGTGAGCTTGTAGATCTGCTATTTTCGGTAGACTGAGAAGTCGTCACGCTGGCAACGCTATACGGATTCATTTGCACGGAGCGATATATTATAACTCTGCGGCGGGGATTTTGAGTGTCCCAAACGGATTTATTATCAATGGAATCATTCATATTTTCAAGCACCACATACTTTGGGTGGAAGAGATCGGTTGTCGCGCTGCTGAAACAGCCGACGCCCCGACGCTGCCGTTGTTTTAACTCGTCGTCGCAGACATTCAAAGTTATTGCACTTGGGTGGGTCTTATGTGATGCACTATGGACAATTAGTGCCACCGCATTCTCGAAGTGTTCCCTCCCGAGCATGTAACCGTGGGCGTGCTGCATAAGGCCTATTGCATTTAGCTCTCCCCTTGTCTTTTCTAAAATGTAACCAAACTTGTTAGTGTTTCACAAGTTCAACCATTGTTCCACGGCACACACTTGCAAAGCACACAACTATCAATGACGCAATGTAGCCTACCTCCTGTCCCAGCCCCCTATAGCGGTCCATGACATGACGTTATGAGGCTTACCCGATAACAGGCTCGACAGAGCAAAAGCTTATTATAATAATAATAATAATAAAGCTTTATTTGTATAGCACCTTTCATGACATGAAATGCAGCTCAAAGTGCTTTACAGAGCAGAAAATGAAGCACAGTTACTTAACAGAAAAAATAAAATACACATGAATACAATAAAGCAGAACAATAAAAACATAAAACATTGAAGAACAATTTCAGAACAGTGTGGACGTCAATAGCATCAAAGAGATAAAAAAATAATTCAGCTAAAAGCAAGAGTAAAGAAATAGGTCTTGAGCTGTGCTTTAAAGCTATCCACAGAGGCTGCCTGTCTTAGGTGTAGTGGGAGTTTATTCCAAACTGTCGGTCCGTAGAAGCAGAAAGCTGCTTCACCATATTTTTTATATTTCATTTTAGGCACATCGAGTAGGTCAGCACTAGAAGACCTGAGTGGGCGGTTTGGAACATATCTATGCAGGCAGTCATAGAGGTACGAAGGTGCCAGACCATTTAGAGCTTTATAAACAAGTAAAAGAATTTTAAAATCAATCCTAAAAACAACCGGGAGCCAGTGTAGCGACGCTAAGACTGGAGTAATATGTTCTCTCATCTTAGCTTTAGTTAAAACTCTGGCTGCCGCATTTTGAACAAGTTGCAAACTGTCAGTTGTTTTCTTTGGCAGACCAGAGAGAAGTGCGTTGCAGTAATCAAGCCGAGAGAAAACAAAAGCGTGGATCAGCGTTTTTGCATCGTCCAATGTTAGATAGGCTCTAATTCGCGCAATATTTCTAAGGTGAAAGAAGGCAATCTTGGTGACATGATTAATGTGTGTATTAAAATTCAATTCAGCGTCAATGATCACTCCCAGGTTCTTTACAGAAGTGTTACTTTCTTTAGACAGGTTACCAAGTCTACTTATTATTGATTCTCTCTGCGCAGTAGAACCAATTATGAGAACTTCTGTCTTGTCCTCATTTAGTTTGAGAAAGTTCTCACTCATCCAGCATTTTATGCTAGACACACACGTCAGCAATGGGTCTAGAGCACAGGGGTCGTCCGGAGCTACCGAAAGGTACAGCTGGGTGTCATCAGCATAGAAATGGAAATTCACACCGTGAGCGGAAATAAGTTCTCCCAGCGGCAGTATATAGAGGGAGAATAATAAAGGACCAAGAATTGAGCCCTGTGGAATACCAGAGCAGATGTTGTGTTTGTTTGACTCAAAGTCAGCTAGATTAACAAAGTAGCTTCTGCCTGTTAGGTAGGAGTAAAACCAGGACAAAGCTGTGCCTGACAGCCCTACCCAGTGTTCAAGACGTTGTATTAGAATTGTATGGTCAATTGTGTCAAAAGCCGCCGTTTGATCCAGCAGTAGGAGAACGGATACATTTTTGTTATCAGCAGACACCCTAAGATCATTAATTACTTTTAAAAGTGCAGTTTCTGTGCTGTGTCCTTTCCTGAAGCCGGATTGGAATTTGTTGTGCACCTTATTGTTCTGCAGAAATACATCCAATTGATGAAAGATAATTTTTTCTAGGACCTTGCCCAGAAAAGGCAAATTGGAAATGGGTCTATAATTACACAGCATGGACGGGTCGAGGTTGTGTTTCTTGAGTAAGGGCTTAACTACGGCCGTTTTCAGTGTTTCTGGAAAGACACCTGATTGTATAGAGTTATTTACTATTTTTAGGATATCTCCAATCACACAGTCTACAACCTCTTTGAGAAATGGCGTGGGTATTGCATCCAGCGAGCAAGAAGACGATGTCATTTGCGATATGGTTTTACGAAGTTCCTCTTCATCAATTTCACAAAATGATACTAGGCTGCCCCTAGATTTATCTACACTTTTACACATGGCACCATTAACCGCATTTGCATTTGTGACAGTATTATTCATAATACCAGCTCGAATGTTCACAATTTTGTTGTCAAAGAAGGATGCAAACTCATTACACTTTGCTTTAGAGGCAAGGAGTGACTGCTTGTAGGACTGGGGGGGGGTTTAAGAGGCGTTCAATAGTGGAGAATAAGACCCTAGCATTGTTCTTGTTCTCATTAATAATTCCGGAAAAATAGGCCTGCCTAGCCAGACGCATGGTTTTATTGTACGTGGCTGTTAATGACTTAAAAATCTGTAGATGGATAGTTAGTTTATTTTTTCTCCAAGCTCGCTCTGCTTTGCGGCATTGTTTCTTGAGTGAGCGTATATGATCGTTTATCCAGGGTGTTTCTTTTACTTTATGTTTCTTTTTAGTTTTCATAGGAGCCACTATATCCAGAGCTGACTCTAATTTAAGATTAAAATGTTGAACCATATCATTTACTGAGGGAATATCAGGAAGGGGGGGTGCACATGCACAGAAATATTGTGAGCCTGCTTAGTAAAAGCGCCTAGAGGAGCATCGGGTCCAGATACGGTTGTTGCTGGGTATAATATCGGACCCAACTGATATCAGTGGCTGAATGTATTGCTTCAGCTGGGAGGCCATGTATTGGCCCAGTATTGTCCCATACTCGGGTCTCGATAAATTCAGAACCGGGTTTGTAATGGACCCGGTTTTCGGGCTCCATCCCTACTTGCTACAGTATCTGTGCAGACTAGTGCTTGCTCTGCCATCATATTAACTTACTGTATTGTGATTTTTGCATATAAATCAGGAACAAGAAATTGTTAATATGATGGCAGAGCAAGCACTGCAAAGATTGCAAGTCTTTGTACACATTAAGGTTGCAACCTAACTTGAATATCGTTACCGTGGATTAAATCAATCCAGTTACTGTAGCCCTTCTATTTAATCCTTTTGGGGATTTTTCATCGTCCTGCTGGACGGAGGAGCATTAGGACCATTCATTCCTTTACATTAAAACGGGCTTCACTGTAAACGTAATGATTTATAGCCGTTTGTGGGGGGTCATTTAGACGAAAATGGCGTCTTCGGGGGGTGAAACCGTAACAAAGTGAAAACCCCTTTGAAAGTGGAAAAGGTAAAAACGCTTTGTATCTTCCGCTTTCATCTAAATACCGTAAACGCAGCAAACCACTGAAAATGATAAGATGTGGGACGTCCTAATAGGGCTGTCACGATTAGGAATTTCTCCAGATGATTAATTGTCATAGAAATAATCGGCGATTGACGAATATATCGTCTTTTTTCCCCCCTTCATTTTATGCCACTATGATAAATAGCTTTGAGCTCATACACATACTGTACCTTAATGAAAAGCAATTTAATTGCTTTTTAAACATCAGTTCAGTGGTGTAAACTGTAAAGTAACTATTAAGTATATTTATTTGCTAACGTTAGCCCTAATTTATACCGTAGCTATTTGAAAATAGCCGATCTACAAGCTCACAACAACGCGTCGCAGTGCGTTGTGAAAATAGCCGATCTACAAGCTCACAGCGCGTCGCGGTGCGTTGTGAAAATAGCCGATCTACAAGCTCACAACGCGTCGCGGTGCGTTGTGAAAATAGCAGACAACTGCAAAAATAGCCGACGCTGAAAATAGCGACAGTAGCCTATAATGATTATCATGACACGATCCAACATCTATAGCTCGTCGCCGTCTGTGTGTAATCATCATCCCCTCCATAAGCTGCAGTAAAGGCATTGACTCCAGTCCTCTGTGTTGAAACGAAACGTGAAGTGAACGCCTTTTTCTGTATCATATCATAAGGAATAAATATAGTCCCGGGATGTGTATGGTACATGTGTCTGTTCTGACCGTCTGGAACAAACTTTTTAAGCATTTTTAGTTAGCCAGCCAGTCTGCCTGTGCTGTGTGACGGCAGTGCGTTGTGTTGACTGACTGAGGAGGACCAGCATTGAGCTGGCTGCTAGGAAGTAGAACGGAACTTGGGCAGTGCGGTCATGGCGACATGCGCCACCTAGCGACCTGGCATGCAAATTACTGACAAATTGCGTTTTCATCTAAAGACCACATAAAAAATTAAAACTAAGCTTGTTTTAATGTGAAAGTCATTTTGAAAATGAATAAGGGTAATAATAACAATAATAATAATCCAGCAACAATTTCATGGACCCCTTGCAGTAACTCCGGACCCCCTAGGGGTCGTGGACCCCCCGTTGAGGACAGGGGGGTCGCACCAAATTCTGGGCCCTGGGTACAAGGATTCACTCACATTTTGTGCTTTAAAAAGTTGCTATATGCAGTTTTCTGCTGAGATAAGCAGGCAATTGCTTATTATTATTTTTTTTACTTTATTATATTCAGACGGCTAACCATGCTTCCTAAAGAAATGTTGTCTCTGTGACACTTCCTGGGGCCACAATCTGCCTCCAAAACTATAATTTTCCTCTGTGAGAAGTTCTATCATTGGTCGATAGACAGATAGCCTGCCCAGTAAGCAGAGGCTGCAATCAGGACCGCCTCTTGTTGTTGTTCGGATTGGTTGACCTGTCTGTCAATCCTTTTAGCCCCGGTCGGCTGGTTCATGCACCAATGAGCTGCTAGTGACAGAGACTAGATTCTTTTTAGGGAGCATTGTTTAGCCGCCTGAATATAATTAAATAAAATTTAAAAATTTAAATAAGCAATTGCCTGTTTCCTGCTTATGTCAGCAGAAAACTGCTTATAGCAACTTTAACCATTGAAAAATAGCAGATGTACAAGCCCACAGCGTGGCGCCGAGTGCCACGCTGCGAGCTTGTAGATCTGTTATTTTTGAAAAATTGTGAACATTTTTCATGGGGTCTTTGAATATTTCAAATCCCTCTAAGGTTTTTGAAAAACCTATGTTTCTATGTCAGTGGTGCTCAAACGTTTTCATGTGAAGGACCCCCAAAATGATACGTATTTGGCCACATCTCAAAATATTTAGTTCCAGGGACCCCCCAGAAGCAAAATTGTATCTAAAAATGTTACCTTAAAAAATACCCATATTCAAAGATTTCCACACATTTTCATGACTTAAAAAATAGCAGATCTACAAGCTCGCAGCGCGGCACTCAGTGCCGCTCTGTGAGCTTGTGGTTCTGCAATTTTTCAATAGCTAAAGTATAAAATAACAATATAAAATCAAATTGGTTTAATCTCATGCTCTCAAGAGTGCTTGTTACAATAAAACACTTAAAATATCTGTAAATATTTTCTAAATCTACAGCAGTGGTCCTCAACCTTTTCAGGCTGTGACCCCCTAAATAATCATATTTTAACTGGGGTCTGGGGACCCCCCACCCTGACGAGCATTAAGAGTTGAGGCATTACATTTTGTATAACTCGGTTATATTGTGAAAATAGCAATAGAAATTTTCACAATTTCTGCGTCTAATATATGCCAATTTGGCCAATGTTTAATTTGTCATTTTAGAAGTTTTAAAAAGTCCATTGTCACTTTAGAAATGTGCAGATACCCTCTATACACTTAAACTTTATGTTGGTTTATTTAGTGTTGAGTGAGAAAACAGTGTTGCACATTAGGCTAATCTTCTGGAGACCCCCCAAAATAATTTGGGGACCCCCAGGCCCTGGTTGAGAACCACTGATCAACAGTAATGCACTTAGCAAATCCGTTTAGCCCTTAGCAGGAGGTTACATCACAGCCAACAAAAACAACATTAAACAGGCCTAAGTGAAGTAAAAACAAAACAAAAAAAAACGTCATACTGTACCTTAGGATGCATACATGAACAAAGAGGGGCTTGTAGGTGATTTCGCTGACTTGTAGGCACTTAAACTGTTAGAACAACACGCAGAAGTTGCATGCATATCGACGTTGTGTTTACTGTGTTACAATATGTCCGTGTTACGTTCAAATGCGGCCGGACGGAAACGGCGTTTTGCCGATAATAGTTCCACTGACTGACACAGCTGCAATTAATTACTGTCACGTACCACGCCACCTGTACTGTGTGGAACTGAAGTTTCAGATTGGCTATGAGTGTCAGGCAGTGGTTTAAGCAAAGTAACTAAGTATTTGTACTTTACTTGAGTATTGACAACTCCTACAATGTTTGCCCTAAAATCACACAAATTTGTACACAGTATGTCTAGACTCATGTCATCAACATGGGTCTGTCCCATTTAGCGCCACCTTCAGGCCGATTTTTTAAAACACATTTATAGACACCGCTCCTACAAATGTTGCCCTAAATTCACGCAAATCGGTATACAATATGTCTAGACTCATGTCATCAACATGGATCTGTCCCATTTAGCGCCACCTTCAGGCCGATTTTTTAAAACACATTTATGGACACCGCTCCTACAAATGTTGCCCTAAATTCACGCAAATCGGTATACAATATGTCTAGACTCATTTCATCAACATGGATCTGTCCCATTTAGCGCCACCTTCAGGACGATTTTTTAAAACACATTTATGGACACCGCTCCTACAAATGTTGCCCTAAAATCACGCAAATCGGTATACAATATGTCTAGACTCATGTCATCAACATGGATCTGTCCCATTTAGCGCCACCTTCAGGCCGATTTTTTAAAACACATTTATGGACACCGCTCCTACAAATGTTGCCCTAAATTCACGCAAATCGGTATACAATATGTCTAGACTCATGTCATCAACATGGATCTGTCCCATTTAGCGCCACCTTCAGGCCGATTTTTTAAAACACATTTATGGACACCGCTCCTACAAATGTTGCCCTAAATTCACGCAAATCGGTATACAATATGTCTAGACTCATGTCATCAACATGGATCTGTCCCATTTAGCGCCACCTTCAGGCCGATTTTTTAAAACACATTTATGGACACCGCTCCTACAAATGTTGCCCTAAATTCACGCAAATCGGTATACAATATGTTTAGACTCATGTCATCAACATGGATCTGTCCCATTTAGCGCCACCTTCAGGCCGATTTTTTAAAACACATTTATGAACACCGCTCCTACAAATGTTGCCCTAAATTCACGCAAATCGGTATATGTCTAGACTCATGTCATCAACATGGATCTGTCCCATTTAGCGCCACCTTCAGGCCGATTTTTTAAAACACATTTTTGGACACTGCTCCTACGAATTTTGCCCTAAAATCACACAAATCGGTACACAGTTTGTCTACACTCATGTCATCAACATGGATCTGTCCCTTATAGCGCCACCATTAGGCTGATTTTTTCAACCACATTTTTGGACACTGCTCCTACAGATTTTATCCTAAAATCACACAAAGCGGCACACAGTATGTCTACAGTCGTTTGTACATCTGCTACAGTTCCGTTGGTTTTTCCCATCCACTGCAGACTTCTGTGCTTAAACCGGTAGGATTAGCAGTGCTAGCCAAACATTTGTGTATTAGCTAACGGCTAACCTAGCCCTTCCCCCGTATACTAGCTAAAGCTAACAATATGTTGAGTGCAGAAGAAGTGGATTTCTCTTGGCCGCTTCGCAAGTGTGGAGGCCTGAAACCGTCTACGCTCAGGGGCTATATGGCGGCTATTAATGCTTGTCACCTAGGTGTCAATGGTGATGTGCCCTCTTGTGACCTTGTTTATGGCTGGTGCCAAGCGCACCAGTCAGATGGCCAGATCGCCTGGGATTTAGAGGTGGTCTTGAGGGGTTTGAGACGAGGCCCTTTCGAGCCTTTGGGGAAGGTTTTTTTGAGACACCTAAGTCTCAAAACTGTGCTCTTATTGGCGTTGACTACAGCCAAAAGGGTCAGTGGACTGTATGAGGTTTGCTAACAGTGACCGTAAGGTTCTGCTTAAGCCCAATATCCAATTTGTACCAAAGAACGGGATTGTGACTAGGGACCCGGTCGAGTTGGTCGCCTTTCACCCTCCTCCTTTTGCATCGGAGGAGGACCGGCATCTGCATTGCCTCTGTCCAGTGAGGGCCTTGAAGGCATAATAGTTAGTTGAGGACTAGGAATGAGAGACAGTCTGTTTGTCTCCTTTAGCAACTCTCCAAAGAGAAAAGAGGTGTTTAAGGCCTCCAGTTCTAGGTGGATTGTGGAGGCTATCAGGGAAGCCTATGATAGTGCTCAGGTTCCTCTGCCGGAGGACCTTTAGGCACATTCCACCAGGGGGTTGTAGACCTCATGGGCCCTCTCTCAGGGGGTCTCCATGCAGGAGGTTTGCATGGCGGCCAATTGGGCGTCGCCATCTACGTTTGCAGCTTATTATCACCTGGACGTGGTTCCCGCATTGTTGGTGCACACTCAGTCTTACACGTGGCTGCCTCCTCTTCTTAAGTGAAAATGGTGGGTACAGTCCTTTCCCTTTTTCCAAGTGGCAATTGGACTGGTGGGTATAGTCCTTCCAATGTTTTCCTTCCATGACCAGTGAGTTTGGTTGGTCATGGTGAAGGTGGACCCATTACCTTATAAGGCGGACTTATTCTGCTCATTGGTTATGCAGCACATTTAGTCTGGGTATTTGGGTGATCAGGTGTTGGTCATCGTCGCTTCCGAGTGTCTATGGATCCCATAGGAAGGAATATAAACTGAAAAAGTGACAATAAACACTAAACATAATGTGTACCACTTTGCATGATTTTAGGGCAAAATCTGTAGGAACAGTGTCCAAAAATGTGTTTGAAAAAATCTGCCTAATAGTAGCGCTATATATCCTTGTTGATGACATGAGTGTAGACATACTGTGTACCGATTTGCGTGATTTTAGGGCAAAATTCGTAGGAGCAGTGTCCAAAAATGTCTTTTGCAAGTATCGGCCTCAAGGTGGCGCTAGAAAAGGGCCATGTGAGAGGTTGAAGGTTGTTGTTTGGCAGGCAAGGAGTGTGTGTGCAGAGTTTGGCATGAATAGGGGCAACGGTGGCGGAGATATGAGTTGGGCAAAAGTGTGACGTGCCGTGCCGTGCCGTGACGTGACGTGACGTGACGTGATGTGACAGACAGACAGACAGACGGACTGACTGACAGCCGGTGGAGGTTTTGATAGTAACTGCGACCTGACGGTCGCAACAAGGGTTTCATACGGGAGATAAGAGACTGTCAGGTCGCATGTAAAAATCGGCCTGATGGTGGTGCTAAATGGGACAGATGCATGTTGATGACATGACTGTAGACAGAATGTGTACTGATTTGCGCGATTTTAGAACAAAATTTGTGGGAGCAGTGTCCAAAAATGTGTTTTAAAAAATCGGCCTGAAGGTGGCGCTAAATGGGACAGATCCATGTTGATGACATGAGTCTAGACATATTGTATACCGATTTGCGTGAATTTAGGGCAACATTTGTAGGAGCGGTGTCCATAAATGTGTTTTAAAAAATCGGCCTGAAGGTGGCGCTAAATGGGACAGATCCATGTTGATGACATGAGTCTAGACATATTGTATACCGATTTGCGTGATTTTAGGGCAACATTTGTAGGAGCGGTGTCCATAAATGTGTTTTAAAAAATCGTCCTGAAGGTGGCGCTAAATGGGACAGATCCATGTTGATGACATGAGTCTAGACATATTGTATACCGATTTGCGTGAATTTAGGGCAACATTAAGCGGTGTCCATAAATGTGTTTTAAAAAATCGGCCTGAAGGTGGCGCTAAATGGGACAGACCCATGTTGATGACATGATCGAGTGTCTAGACATATACTGTGTACAAATTTGTGTGATGTTAGGGCAAACATTGTAGGAGTTGTGTCAATACTCAAGTAAAGTACAAATACTTAGTTACTTTGCTTAAACCACTGCCTGACACTCATAGCCAATCTGAAACTTCAGTTCCACACAGTACAGGTGGCGTGGTACGTGACAGTAATTAATTGCAGCTGTGTCAGTCAGTGCTAAAGCTGTTCCCACCTAATATAACTTCTATGGTTCCCACCCTCCTGTGAACAATGCGGAACTATTATCGGCAAAACGCCGTTTCCGTCCGGCCGCATTTGAACGTAACACGGACATATTGTACAACACAGTAAACACAACGTTGATATGCACGCAACTTCTGCGTGTTGTTCTAACAGTTTAAGTGCCTACAAGTCAGCGAAATCACCTACAAGCCCCTCTTTGTTCATGTATGCATCCTAAGGTACAGTATGACGTTTTTTTTGTTTTGTTTTTACTTCACTTAGGCCTGTTTAATGTTGTTTTTTGTTGGCTGTGATGTAACCTCCTGCTAAGGGCTAAACGAATTTGCTAAGTGCATTACTGTTGATCAGTGGTTCTCAACCAGGGCCTGGGGGTCCCCAAATTATTTTGGGGGGTCTCCAGAAGATTAGCCTAATGTGCAACACTGTTTTCTCACTCAACAGTAAACAAACCAACATAAAGTTTAAGTGTATAGAGGGTATCTGCACATTTCTAAAGTGACAATTTAAGGACCTTTTAAAACTTCTAAAATGACAAATTAAACATTGGCCAAATTGGCATATATTAGACGCAGAAATTGTGAAAATAGCAGATCTACAACGCGAGGCATTGTGAGCATGTAGATCTGCTATTTTCACAATATAACCGAGTTATACAAAATGTAATGCCTCAACTCTTAATGCTTGTCAGGGTGGGGGGTCCCCAGTTAAAATATGATTATTTAGGGGGTCACAGCCTGAAAAGGTTGAGGACCACTGCTGTAGATTTAGAAAATATTTACAGATATTTTAAGTGTTTTATTGTAACAAGCACTCTTGAGAGCATGAGATTAAACCAATTTGATTTTATATTGTTATTTTATACTTTAGCTATTGAAAAATTGCAGATCCACAAGCTCACAGAGGGGCACTGAGTGCCGCGCTGCGAGCTTGTAGATCTGCTATTTTTTAAGTCATGAAAATGTGTGGAAATCTTTGAATATGGGTATTTTTTAAGGTAACATTTTTAGATACAATTTTGCTTCTGGGGGGTCCCTGGAACTAAATATTTTGAGATGTGGCCAAATACGTATCATTTTGGGGGTCCTTCACATGAAAACGTTTGAGCACCACTGACATAGAAACATAGGTTTTTTCTAAAACCTTTGAGGGATTTGAAATATTCAAAGACCCCATGAAAAATGTTCACAATTTTTCAAAAATAACAGATCTACAAGCTCGCAGCATGGCACTCGGCGCCGCGCTGTGGGCTTGTACATCTGCTATTTTTCAATGGTTAAAGTTGCTATAAGCAGTTTTCTGCTGACATAAGCAGGAAACAGGCCATTGCTTATTTTATTTTTTTATTTTTATTTAATTATATTCAGGCGGCTAAACAATGCTCCCTAAAAAGAATCTAGTCTCTGTCACTAGCATCTCATTGGTGCATGAACCAGCCGACCGGGGCTAAAAGGATTGACAGACAGGTCAACCAATCCGAACAACAACAAGAGGCGGTCCTGATTGCTCTGCTTACTGGGCAGGCTATCTGTCTATCGACCAATGATAGAACTTCTCACAGACGAAAATTATAGTTTTGGAGGCAGATTGTGGCCCCAGGAAGTGTCACAGAGACAACATTTATTTAGGAAGCATGGTTAGCCGTCTGAATATAATAAAGTAAAAAAAATAAAATAAGCAATTGCCTGCTTATCTCAGCAGAAAACTGCATATAGCAACTTTTTAAAGCACAAAATGTGAGTGAATCCTTGTACCCAGGGCCCAGAATTTGGTGCGACCCCCCTGTCCTCAACGGGGGGTCCACGACCCCTAGGGGGTCCGGAGTTACTGCAAGGGGTCCATGAAATTGTTGCTGGATTATTATTATTATTATTGTTATTATTACCCTTATTCATTTTCAAAATGACTTTCACATTAAAACGAGCTTCGTGGAAAACGGCTAAGAGCCGTTTAGTTTTCATTTTTTATGTGGTCTTTAGATGAAAACGCAATTTGTCGGTAATTTGCATGCCAGGTCGCTAGGTGGCGCATGTCGCCATGACCGCACTGCCCAAGTTCCGTTCTACTTCCTAGCAGCCAGCTCAATGCTCCTCAGTCAGTCAGTCAACACAACGCACTGCCGTCACACAGCACAGGCAGACTGGCTGGCTAACTAAAAATGCTTAAAAAGTTTGTTCAGACGGTCGGAACAGACACATGTACCATACACATCCCGGGACTACATTTATTCCTTATGATACGATACAGAAAAAGGCGTTCACTTCATGTTTCGTTTCAACACAGAGGACTGGAGTCAATGCCTTTACTGCAGCTTATGGAGGGGATGATGATTACACACAGACGGCGACGAGCTATAGATGCTGGATCGTGTCATGATAAACATTATAGGCTACTGTCGCTATTTTCAGTGTCGGCTATTTTTGCAGTTGTCTGCTATTTTCACAACGCACCGCGACGCGTTGTGAGCTTGTAGATCGGCTATTTTCACAACGCACCGCGACGCGTTGTGAGCTTGTAGATCGGCTATTTTCACAATGCACCGCGACGCGTTGTGAGCTTGTAGATCGGCTATTTTCACAACGCACCGCGACGCGCTGTGAGCTTGTAGATCGGCTATTTTCACAACGCACTGCGACGCGTTGTTGTGAGCTTGTAGATCGGCTATTTTCAAATAGCTACGGTATAAATTAGGGCTAACGTTAGCAAATAAATATACTTAATAGTTACTTTACAGTTTACACCACTGAACTGATGTTTAAAAAGCAATTAAATTGCTCTTCATTAAGGTACAGTATGTGTATGAGCTCAAAGCTATTTATCATAGTGGCATAAAATGAAGGGGGGAAAAAAGACGATATATTCGTCAATCGCCGATTATTTCTATGACAATTAATCATCTGGAGAAATTCCTAATCGTGACAGCCCTATTAGGACGTCCCACATCTTATAATCTTCAGTGGTTTGCTGCGTTTACGGTATTTAGATGAAAGCGGGAGATACAAAGCGTTTTTACCTTTTCCACTTTCAAAGGGGTTTTCACTTTGTTACGGTTTCACCCCCCGAAGACGCCATTTTCGTCTAAATGACCCCCCACAAACGGCTATAAATCATTACGTTTACAGTGAAGCCTGTTTTAATGTAAAAGAATGAATGGTCCTAATGCTCCTCCGTCCAGCAGGACGATGAAAAATCCCCAAAAGGATTAAATAGAAGGGCTACAGTAACTGGATTGATTTAATCCACGGTAACGATATTCAAGTTAGGTTGCAACCTTAATGTGTACAAAGACTTGCAATCTTTGCAGTGCTTACTCTGCCATCATATTAACAATTTCTTGTTCCTGATCTATATGCAAAAATCACAATACAGTAAGTTAATATGATGGCAGAGCAAGCACTAGTCTGCACAGATACTGTAGCAAGTAGGGATGGAGCCCGAAAACCGGGTCCATTACAAACCCGGTTCTGAATTTATCGAGACCCGAGTATCAATAAGCTTTTGCTCTGTCGAGCCTGTTATCGGGTAAGCCTCATAACGTCACGTCATGGACCGCTATAGGGGGCTGGGACAGGAGGTAGGCTACATTGCGTCATTGATAGTTGTGTGCTTTGCAAGTGTGTGCCGTGGAACAATGGTTGAACTTGTGAAACACTAAAAAGTTTGGTTACATTTTAGAAAAGACAAGGGGAGAGCTAAATGCAATAGGCCTTATGCAGCACGGCCACGGTTACATGCTCGGGAAGGAACACTTCGACAATGCGGAGGCACTAATTGTCCATAGTGCATCACATAAGACCCACCCAAGTGCAATAACTTTGAATGTCTGT
The DNA here is from genome assembly GCF_963921795.1 of Nannobrachium achirus. NCBI lineage: Eukaryota > Metazoa > Chordata > Actinopteri > Myctophiformes > Myctophidae > Nannobrachium > Nannobrachium achirus. The sequence continues at coordinate 54,418,803 of NC_137816.1, forward strand.
GCCGACGAGTTAAAACAACGGCAGCGTCGGGGCGTCGGCTGTTTCAGCAGCGCGACAACCGATCTCTTCCACCCAAAGTATGTGGTGCTTGAAAATATGAATGATTCCATTGATAATAAATCCGTTTGGGACACTCAAAATCCCCGCCGCAGAGTTATAATATATCGCTCCGTGCAAATGAATCCGTATAGCGTTGCCAGCGTGACTTCTTCTCAGTCTACCGAAAATAGCAGATCTACAAGCTCACAACGCGGTGCGAGCAGACGCTGTGTGAGCTTGTTGATTGGGTATTTTTTGTTGCGTGACACCGTCGTACTATGTGTTATAAATTACATTTTTAAAGAGACGGTACACATTTAGTTTCTTCAAATATTTTCCAAAAATAAAAAGGTTACTTGCCTTCTGTCTGTTAAGTTAAAGTACTGTGTTTGAAGGCCCTAGTCAAATGTAGTGCAAATATAGATTTTTGTTGTTGCTTAAAACAAACAAAAAGATATTATGGAAAAAATCGATAGGCCTATGCATTACTGTAAAAAAAAAAAAAAAAAAAAAAAAACATGGAAATGTTAGCCTATAGTTTATATTATATACCATACAATTTATAGTATAATTTTACAGTACAGGCTAGTATTAATAACTTATGAATAGTACTGTAAAACTATACTATATACATATAACATATTTAAAAAAAACTTCAGAATTGATAGTGTCTCATGTCTTTCCACAAAATAACAGAAAATGCTCAATAGTGGGCTCGATAAAAGCCCGGCTCGATAAGCATGATCGATAAGGTGCTCATTATCAATAAAAATTAACGAGCTCCATCCCTAGTAGCAAGTCTCTTGTACAGAGTAACATTGCAACCTAACTGCCATGAATATTGTGGATGTACCCATCTATTTAATCCAAATTGTCATCTGCCCATTTGTCGATTTGGTCAAAATAAATTGGTTGAACAGAACTCATATTTTGGGACCATCGCTCCATTGTTTACAATGGATTGTAATTAGGGGTGCAACGGTTCGTTTAGCCCACGGTTCGGTTCGTACCTCGGTTTTGGGGTCACGGTTTCGGTACGGTTCGGTGCGTGTTTTGCATTAAAAAAAAAAAGACTTTCCAAAAATCTATTTTTATTTTGCTTCTAAGCAAATTGAATTATGACAGTGCCTCTTAGCCTTAAGGTGGGTTAAATAATAATAATAATATAAAATAAAATAAAAAGGGGGAAAATTATTTTCTTTTCTATTATCATTATCATCAATATTGGCCATCGTCTTCAGTTTCAAAGTGCTTTATTTATGAACAAATTGTTTTGCACACAACAAGAGATACTATAGTAGGCTACAAGCTTGAGCAAATAGCCTCTGTAAGTTTTCATTACTATAACCAAAATAGACGGGTGTGTTCACTGTGTTGCCAAACTTTGCGAGAGGAATAAGCAACCAGATCTATGAAAACAATGCTTAAATAATTGAATATAGGCCACATGAGGTCGTTAAACCTATACACGTCAGCTATTTGAAAGTGGCCAAGCCGATCTACAAGCTCACCACCGCATCCACCATTATTTAGCCTACAAGCAACTTTACATAAAAACAAGCTCAATGTGGCTTATAATAATCAGACATGGCAACAACACTCACCATGCGTTGCTCCTCCACTCAGTCAGTCAGTGAGGCTAGCGGGTGTCTGACACTCTGGCTTGGGGCTACGCTACGTTTGGCTTTGTTGCTTGCTAACGCTGCCTGCTATGGTCAGTCTAAAAACAGACTGTAATGATGTATGGGACTAACAACAACAAGCAGATTTCTCCTGGACTTGTTCTCCATGTTACAACAACTATGCGCTCCGCACTGCACAGCTTAGCGACTAGCAAGACTGGCTTCGTTTTGTTTTTCTGTCTCTGTGAGGACTCTCAACTGCTTTGCTCTGCTGCGAGTGTGAATGTCGGCTCTTGTTACAGAGTAGGTGGGGGTGAGGGCTACGGTGATGGGACATTAGTGCGTGTTTACTTGCGGAGCGGGGTTTAGTGGAGATTGTCTTGTGCACGATGCACAGTGGCTGTCCAGCTGTAAGAAATTAATTAATTTGCAAACACAAAAAGACCGCGGTTCACATGAAGGCGTACGGTTCGGGTACCGTGCAGGGCGTACCGTACGGTTCGGTTTTATACCGTGAACCGTTGCACCCCTAATTGTAATACAGGCTGCCACCCCATGTGGTCATGTGATCCAAGATTTTTGGACAGCACTTCTAACGATTTTGTCCAAAAATCACGCAAATCGGTACATGTTATCTCTATAGTCATTAAACGAAACAGGTCTTTCAGATTCTTCAAATTCCATCCTGATAGGCTAAGACTGGCTTTTGCAAGTGTGCTCCCTTTTGAACGAAAAACGTCATCTTCGCAGCATAGAAACCAATGGCTTCGCATCGTCCATATTTTTTTTACAGTCTATGGTTCTAACTCCACCGATCAGTGTAAAACTTTGTATGCGCACTCCCAAGAGGCCAAGGAAAAACCTTTGCCCTTTTCACATCTGCTTTTTATAGTGCCACCTGGAGGCTGACTTAAGTAAAACACATTTTTTTAAATTACTCCAGATTTGTTCCAAAAATCACAGGAATATGTGTGGAACTGAGTATAGCTATAGGCAAGTGATCAAGACTGAGCTGTCCGATAATTCATATTCCATCCTAGTTGAGTGGCTTCCAAAGTTTGCAGGATTGGTCCGTTTTGAACAAAATGCCTCAAATCATAAACGCAGCTTGTGATTTCCGTAGGTCAAGGAACAAATGCCACCCTTTTCACATTGGCCTGTTATAGCGCCACCAGCAGCTCAATTTGAGCAAAACACATCTTTGGAACGAAATCATGATAGGCCACAGGTGACATGGCACCCTTTTCACATTTGCTTATCATATTGGAGACCTGTGCTCGGAAGAGCGCTGCTCCTATTTATTTATTTATTGTTATTATTATTATTATTTACAATAAGTGCACTGTAACCCCTTTATGAACAAAACATGTCTAAAATGCCTAACCTCCTATTTATATAACATTTTGCATTTTGTTTTTACAGCATCAAGAAATGAGTCTCCAACCTCTGTCAAGTCACCGTCCGAGTCCAGCTACTCGACCACCTTCGCCTCAAATTCCTCAAGCTCTTCATCTTCAAGCGATGGCAGGAGGAGGAAGAGGTGTACAACAGTGATAGTTGTACATAAACTGGAATGATATTACATAAGCTGCAAAGGAATAGTCCCAAAACATTACTAGCCTACTTCTGTTTGTGCACAGCCTTCCTTTAAGAATGAATGACCTCCTTTTATTTACCTAAAGTGAAAAGAAAGATAAATAGTAAGTTGTTAATGTTGTTCCCACTTTGCAACAGGTAGCTGAAAAATGCCTATTTAAGGTGTTAATGAATACTTAAAGGAGTAGTTCACCACTTTTCAACCTGTCTTCATATAATAGGTCCTCACTAATGTTCTTTTTTTTCTACTCAGTCCGGGTCTCATAGGAGAGCTGTGGGAAGTTCCGAATCCATCGTCTTGTGACATCATCATTTTCCAAAAAAGGATTTAATCAATATTTTTGAAAAGAATATTTAGATTTTTATTATTGCGAGAACAATGGCTTCCACTTTAAAATTGCAATTTTTCAGGAATAGAAAGCCTGCAGTTTCTATAAGCTGGATTGGCAATCGATGATGTCACAAGACGATGGGTTTCTGACCTGCCCTCAACCCTTCTCTGAGAAAAAGAAAAAAAGAAAATGTATTTACTATTTTTGAGTGAGGACCAATTATATGAACATAGGTTGAAAAGTGGTGGAGTGCCCCTTTAATCATCGATTTGTTGATGTTAATAATACACTTTCAGTGTTAATAAGTCACTTTATTAGGGATTTGTTGATGTTAGTAAGACTCTGTTTAGGTGTTTTTAAAGGCTTTATAAATATTTATAGATGGCTGTTCCCACTAAATGCCTATTACCGCGTTAAGTGCATTGTTAATTTGATGATGTTAATAAGACACTGTTTAGATCTTATAATGGGTTTATACATGTTTATAAATTACTGTTCCCACTTTAAACCAAGTACCTGCAAAATGCATATTAACGTGTTAAGTGATTTGTTATTAATGTGTTAATGTTAATAAGACACTGTTTAGTTGTTGTTAAAGGGGTTATAAATGTTTACAGATGACTAACATTAGACTTTAAACCAAGTACATGCAAAATGCTTATTGACGCGTCAATAAGTGCCTTTTTAACAATTTGTTAATGTTATTAAGACACTGTTTAGTTTTTTATAATGTGTTTATTAATGTTTATAGATTACTGTTCCCACTTTAAACCAACTACCTGCAAAATGCCTATTAACACGTCAATAGGTGCATTGTTAACAGTCTGTTAATGGTAATAAGACACTGTTTAGTTGTTTATAAATGTTTATAGATGACTGTTCCCACTTTAAACCAAGTACCTGCAAAATGCATATTAACATGTTAATAAGTGATTTGTCATTAATGTGTTAATGTTAACTCATCTAGTGCCACCCTTTCACCACTAGAGGGCATCCCAGTGGCCAGAGACTTTCCCATAGAGATATGCTGGTATATGCAGAAGCCCTGCAGCCATGACTTGCCTGAACACTTTCCTTTGTGCATATACAGGAAGAGGATGAAGGTAGCTTGAAGTTAGCTATTGGCTACCAAGCATTTTAGAAGCCTTATTTTCGTCAACTTAGCCATGATTAAACCTTGCACACCTCATGCATGGGAAAAAAACAGAGAAGAATGAGCTGTAAAAAATCCAATGCAATCCTGGATTGCATTGAAGTGGATTTGTGCAGTTTGTTCACAGCTTTCAAACAAAAAAATCCGATTGGAAATCCGTTCAGGCATTCTTGAGATAATCGCCATTATGTTTTACACTGTTGTGAGCTTGGAGGTCTGCTACCTGAGTTGTATGGGGGTTGTATGGGGGTTAAACATGCAAAATCGCGATTGAAATCATGTTCACTAGATTTGATGGGGTCCAAAAAAATGGGGTCCAAAAAAAAAAATTTTTTTTTAAATTTTCAAATTTTTTTTTTTTTTTTTTTTTTTTCAAAAACCGAATTTATTCGGTTTTGGCACTCCCTAATACGTTTTAAAAACCGAACTTTTTCGGTTTTGGCACTTAATGAGTTAATAAGACACTGTTTAGTTGTTGTTAAAGGGACTATAAATGTTTACAGATGACTAACATTAGACTTTAAACCAAGTACATGCAAAATGCTTATTGACGCGCCAATAAGTGCCTTTTTAACAATTTGTTAATGTTATTAAGACACTGTTTAGCTCTTATAATGTGGTTATTAATGTTTATAGATTACTGTTCCCACTTTAAACCAACTACCTGCAAAATGCCTATTAACACGTTAATAGGTGCATTGTTAACAGTCTTTTAATGTTAATAAGACACTGTTTTGTTGTTTAAAAATGTTTATAGATGACTGTTCCCACTTTAAACCAAGTACCTGCAAAATGCATATTAACACGTCAATAGGTGCATTGTTAACAGTCTGTTAATGGTATTAAGACACTGTTTAGTTGTTTATAAATGTTTATAGATGAATGTTCCCACTTTAAACCAAGTACCTGCAAAATGCATATTAACGTGTTAATAAGTGATTTGTTAATAATGTGTTAATGTTAATAAGACACTGTTTAGTTGTTGTTAAAGGGACTATAAATGTTTACAGATGACTAACATTAGACTTTAAACCAAGTACATGCGAAATGCTTATTGACGCGTCAATAAGTGCCTTTTTAACAATGTGTTAATGTTATTAAGACAATGTTTAGTTCTTATAATGTGTTTATTAATGTTTATAGATTACTGTTCCCACTTTAAACCAACTACCTGCAAAATGCCTATTAACACGTTAATAGGTGCATTGTTAACAGTCTTTTAATGTTAATAAGACACTGTTTTGTTGTTTAAAAATGTTTATAGATGACTGTTCCCACTTTAAACCAAGTACCTGCAAAATGTCTATTAACGTGTTGATAGGTGCCTACATTAACAATTTGTTAACGTTAATAGACTGTTTAGTTCTTATAAGTGGTTTATAAATGTTTAGAGATGACTGTTCCCACTTTAAACCAAGTACCTTCAACATGCCTATTAACACGTTAATAGGTGCATTGTTAACAGTCTGTTAATAAGACACTGTTTTGTTGTTTAAAAATGTTTATAGATGACTGTTCCCACTTTAAACCAAGTACCTGCAAAATGCCTATTAACACGTCAATAGGTGCATTGTTAACAGTCTGTTAATGTTAATAAGACACTGTTTTGTTGTTTAAAAATGTTTATGGATGACTGTTCCCACTTTAAACCAAGTACCTGCAAAATGCCTATTAACGCGTCAATAAGTGCATTGTTAACAATTGGTTAATGTTAATAAGACTCTGTTTAGGTGTTTTTAAAGCCTATATAAATGCTTATAGATGACTGTCCCCACTTTAAACCAAGTACCTGCTAAATGTCTAATAACGTGTTAATAAGTGCCAACATTACCAATTTGTTAATGTTAATAGACACTGTTTAGTTCTTATAAGTGGTTTATAAATGTTCATAGATGACTGTTCCCACTTCCTGCCTATTTAAGTGTTAATAAATACATTGTTAACAAGTTGTTGATGTTTGTAAGTCTGTTTTCTAGTTAATAAATGACCGTTCCTCTTTAAACCAAGTGCATAAGACTTGTTCATACCCTATTATCAGTTTAATAATATATTATAAACAGTTCTATTAATTTTCATTAGATCCTTTACCAACGGTTAGGTTAACTTAGGGTAACTTATTAACGGTTAAGTAAAGCTTTATGAACATCTTATTAACATGTGTTAACATTTAATAAATATTATTAATGATTTAAGAATTCCTTATAAACATTTATTAAGAATAAATTTGTTTTTTCAAGCGTCTTATAAGGGTTTGTTACTGTTTATAATACCCTTTTTTAGTTACCTTAATATATTATTATCAATGTATTAATGTTTATTAGTTCCCTTACCAACGGTTCAGTAAACTAATAACGGTTAGTTAATGCTGTGTAAATATCTTATTAACATCTATTAAACTGTTAATTAATGATATGTAAATATCTTATTAACTTTTATTAATGGTTATTAACAATTTATGAATGTTTATTATATTCCTTAAAAACGTTTTAGAAAAATGAAAACGTTTTTCAAATGTCTTATACATAAGCAATTAACAGTTAATAAATGTCTTATAAACATCCTATTAACTTTTTGAATGCCTTACAAATGTTTATAAACAAGTAATAAGGTTAATAAGCGTCTTATAAATCGCCTATTAACGGTTATTAATTGTCTTATTAACATCCTCTCAACTATTAATAAATGTTTGTTAGATTGCTTACAAACATTAATAAGCTTCTTATACATATACTTATTAACATTAATAAATGATCTTTATAAATGTTAATAAATGTTTATTAACAGCACCTTAGTTTAAAGTGCTACCAATAACGGTTTCAATATCAAAAGATAGCATTTAACTCAAACAACATAACCAGTAAGACTCCCTAATTGGGAGATAAACGACCGTCACGTCGCATACACAAAGTTCAGAAGGAAATCGTAGCCAATCAGGAGGGAATATGGGAAATGAGACAGATCCATGTTGATGACATGACTTTAGAGATACTGTGTACCGCTTTGCATGATTTTATGCCAAAATCTGTAGGAGCAGTGTCCAAAAATTTGTTTTGCAAAAATCGGCCTGATGGTGGCGTTAGAAGAGGGCCATGTGAGAAATCAGGGGCGGAGGTTGTGATTTGCCATCCAAGGATGTGTCAAAGAGCTGCCAAAATCACAAATTGTCACACAAATACCGCTGGCCACTTGAAAATCAAAGATGGTGGCCCTCGAAATCCAAGATGTCCGTCCGAAAACATGTCTTTTCCTTTATAACTCTAAATGCATTGATTTTATAAATGTATTAAAGTTGAATATAAAGTTGGGCATTGCATGTTCAAGTATGTGTCTGTATCTATGTATCTATTACAGTTCCTGAGATACAGCATATAGGTACTTTTACGGACTCAGGTGCACCTATATGCTGTATCTCAAGAACTATAATAGATACAGACATGTACTTGGTACAAAAATATCCGCAATTCCCAACTTTATATTCAACTTTAATACATCTATGGGTCGTAAAATCAATGCATTTGGAGTTTTTGGACAGACATCTTGGATTTTGGGGGCCGCCATCTTTGATTTTTAAGTGGCCCGGTTTCTTAAATCGAAGAGTGGCCTCCAAAGATGATGTGTACCAATTTCCACGCTTGTATCACTAAGTGAACGATTGCCCCTATTATCCGCTGTACTCGCTTGTACCCGTGACCTTATACTTTCGGTCATGACCCACACTTCATTACCATAGGTGAGAGTAGGAATGGAAAAAATATAGTACCACAGTGGCCACTTCTCTACACTTATGGCATGTTTGCCTGATTTCCAGAAACTAGAGGTTCGGGCCTGCAGCCCTCACACCTACGTCGCACCACTAGACCTCCATTAAAGTCCAAAACATTTCCAATCCCTGTACCGCAGACAGAGCAATTTGGTACGTTTGTGGACTTTGCACTCTCCAAAAAGGAGCTGCTCGTCATGATCAGCCAGCCAGCTGGTTCTGTCGGTGGTATTAACAGCTCAACAAAGTGTGAGTCAGGTAGGCACTTGGCTAGACTGACAATCACAGCCAGGCGGAATCGCAGCCTATTAATCTTCTCCTTTCCATCAACGCAGTGTTTTTGCGCTGCCTGAAACAATTTGCCGGCAACACTTTGATAGTCTGCGTGGGTAGAGTTGTATCTCTTCTCTGCAATGACAGCTAGGTGCAACCAAACAGACCCACATTTGTACACTCAGAGTTAAACACTTAAACACTTGTATTTTAAAGTGCACTGAGCTGTCTCCTGAATGCATCTGTGTACATTGGGTTCTTGCTTGTATCCAACTATCCATGAGCTGTTTGTCAAGCGCGGCCATGTCTTTCCACACTGCTTGAACAGTTTTAAAACTGCTGGCCACCCACACACCCTGGCCACAATATCCACTGTGGGCTACATAAACTGAAGTGGCGGAAGTGCTGTGGTTAAGGGAAGTTAGGTCACGCAGATAAACCACTATTGCTGCTGTTGCTGTTGATTCCAAGGTATAAATAGAAAACAAGAGGAGACCAGGCTTTTGCCATCAGATCTCCCAAACTGTGGATTATTTTGTCAATCAGGCTTACCTAAGTCTAAAGAGCTACTGTATATGGGAGGACACAATTATTCAGGTACTTTTTAACGAAGCAATTTATAAAAAAAAAAACAATTTTTATACTGCGGTGGAATATACCCTATCAGGCAGACAGAATCGAAGCTATCCTTACCTACCGCTTACAAGGTGTTTCAATAGCATCCTGCCTAAAATTCATGTTAGGTATAGGTATAACAGGCTTAACACCTCTCAATTACTTCCAACCGAACTCCTCTGGTGAAACTCTGTGGGAGCCAATCAAAGTTGAGAATGGGTCCGTATAGAAATTCCATAACAATACCCTAGCCAAAATGTGTAATTTCTCTAAATAATGTTATGCTACATATGGAAATTGGCATTATTTAAAGCATATAGATTTTGATGTAGCGTAGAGTTTAATGTAAGATTTATTTTTTTACAATATTGACACTCTAAGGTAACTTTCAATGCAGCTACACTTTAACAACTCTGCAGTGTCAGTGTGAAAATGTAATTACTATAATTACTCACAGAGACAATAAAATGGTTACAAAAAGAATACCCAAAATCAAATGCTATATGCAAAATTACCTGAAAAAAAAACTGAAAGATCTGCATACCAAATATCTCCCATGAAAGTTGTTTACCATTTTCAACAGTGTAACATTTTGAGCCATTCACACATCCTCACTTTGTACACTAATGGACACTCATTTATCTACTACGGCAGGGGTCTTCAATAGGGGGTCCTGGACCCCTAGGGGGTCCTCCAAATCTTTGTGTGATAGAAACTTTTATCTCCTTTTCTATATTAACCACTTGAACCCTTATATTCTGAGAACTTTTGCCAAAAATAGCAGTTCTACAAGCTCACATCGCCTCACGCTGCGAGGCGTTGTGAGCTTGTAGATCGGCTATTTTTGGTAAAGAGGTTTGGTGTAGAGGGGAAAAAGAGCTAACTAAGAAGGGTGAAAGGTCAATTTTATTAAGTATTGACAGTTCAAGTGGTTAAATATCTGAAAACACAAATTGACATGAATCCAAAATACACTGATGACTGTGCTGTCAAATGGTAAATGGTAAATGATGCATTTATATAGCGCTTTTATCCAAAGCGCTTTACAATGTGCATTACATTCACCCATTCACACACACATTCATATACCGGTGGCGGTGGAAACCATGCAAGGCACCAACCAGCTCACCGGGAGCAACTTGGGGTTCAGTGTCTTGCCCAAGGACATTTTGACATGTAGACAGGAGAAGCTGGGATTTGAACCGCCGACCCATGGATCATTGGCCTCCTCCTGAGCTACAGCCGACCTCAAACAATGCAACTATACGGAATCTATGAACAGGTTGTGGGGGTCCCTGCTTCATCTCTCTCTCAACTAAGGGGTCCTTGGCTTGAAAACGTTTAAGACCCCTGTACTACGGATATGATGAATCAATTAAGTGAGAAAGAGAGAGAGAGAGAGAAAGCAAGTGACGTCTCTCTTCCCCTTATGTTCATACACATTGTCACACACACACACACACACACACACACACACACACACACACACACACACACACACACACACACACACACACACACACACGTGTGAGACATACACACTCCGTACTCATAATAGTACATGCACACACAAACATAGTCCAGCTGCTGTGACTGAGTGTTGACAGCTTAGGAAGGGTGGGTGTGATGCGGATGTGTGGGTGGATATGGATGTTGAGAGGATCCACGCTGCTCGCTAAAGCTGTTACTGCGTCGTGCCGACTTGAGCTAGCCTGACAGTGGCAGCATACTGCTCTTCAATTAGTCTAATGAAAGAAGTCAGTGTGTGACGCCACAGCTGCACATGTCCGCAGAAAGCTAAGCTCCCTGATCATTGGACATGGGACAGCACATCAACATACTGTATATACCAGCGCCAGGCACTGAACAGGTGCCATTCAATAAAGGCCTATAAACACATACAATGTAGGCCTACAATATAAGGTACACACACACACACGCACGCACGCACGCACGCACACACACACACACAGACGCATACACCCACACACACACACACACACACGCACGCACACACGCACGCACGCACACACGCACACAAGCGCGTGCGCGCGTTGAGTGTCTGTGCTCCCTCTCCCGCCAAACCCATTCAATCTAGCACTAATTGCCTCAGAGCGTTCTAATGGGCTGCTCTCTGCATGCTGGGTGTCAGCGGCGTGCTTATTTTCAACATTCCCCAGTAGACTGTGAAATGTTGAAGATGTTCTTGTACATTTACCATACAGTATGCTGTCTTCTGTCCTCTCCGCTTGAAGAGCTGGGCATAACAATGAGTTAATAAATGGCACTTTTTTTCCCCCACGGTTGACACTCGCCACCTTGATGGCCAGACTGAATACATGCACACATACAGTACTGTGACAGTCATGCACACGTAGTGTTGTTAGTAGGAATAAACACAGAAGCACCCAGGAGGAAGTGGACTAAGAAAGGGGAGGAGCCAAACCAAGTTCATGTATTCTTTTTTAAGCGAATGGGTTCCCAGATTGCGTGTGCACGTGTGCACGCGTACACACACACACACACACACACACACACACACACACACACACACACGCACGTGCACGTGCACACGTGTCAGCTTGTTGGCACTGGGAAAAGGAAAAAAAGAAAGAAAAAAAAAAAGGTATGTGAAAAAGAAAATGTTATGTAATTGTGTCTGAATAATCCCGTAAGGGATGGGCTGCGAAACGTCTGGTCTCCGTCACCGAAAACTAGTTGTCATAGAGACACAAACAGATTTGATGATTGATTGATCGATTGGTTGATTGATTATATTTGGTAAATAGGAACTTTACAAAAAAAAAGTTTAACTCTACCTTAACTCTATCTTTTTTTGTGTAGGTATTACAAACAATGTTTGATTTGCTGTTGTTACATGTTGATGAAAAAACAAGCTAGCATTGTACTTCAGCTAGTCAGGGGAATTACACCTGAACATATTATACATATGGCCAAGTTTCAAACAATCCACCCTGTATCCACAGGAAACATCCCCACCTCCTTGAACTGGTCTAGACTCTAGTCTAGACCAATATGTGCGGAGCATAAAGCCTCAATCAGAGTCCAGGGTGAAGAGCTATTCACTTCACTGCGTTGTGGTTTCCTAGCTATCACCTGGGCTTTGTTACATATGTTTAGGTGATAGCTAGAAAACTACACCGCGGTGAAGTGAATAGCTCTTCACCCTGGACTCTGCACCCTGGACTCTGATAGAGGCTTAATATCTTAGTCGGCATTCTATTCTTTATTTTTTATCATTTGTTTCCATCTTTGTTAGAACATTTCTTTTAAACAGGGTGCAAAACAAGAGAGACCTGTTTAACGAGAATGTGATCAATTAACACATTTTTATGTCTGGCTCTTCATGCGGAGAGGACAAGACTCTATGCTGTATAAATGTAAGAACAGGAAAACACTGTACTGTGCAGAATAGGCATGATTGAGGTGCACTGGATAAAAGCTGCAGCAGCTTTGTTGTCTTTATATTGACATTTTTTGTTTACTTTGATACAATACCATCTGTTACAGATTAATTGTAATCGTATTCATCTTCTAAAGGCATCTCGCAGATGCAAATAAGACAAACTCAATTTTGCCAAGATGTAATGACAGACAAAGATTCTATCTCCACTGTGCCTCCTAGCGTAGATGTGGCCATGCCCAGTGCAGGCTATTTATACAGGTCCCTCCCCACGGCTGTTGCCGTCCAGTTAAGTAAGACCTAAACCAACGGACTGATGTGTCACTCATTAAGACCAATTAAGTTTTGTTAATAGATTGCCATTTACTGTGTCAAAGGCCTTTTGTAGATCTAACAAGAGCATTCCACAGTAATTACCTTCATTACATTACCCGTTGATGTAATCTGACATCTGTATTAAACATGTGTCAGTAGAATACAATGGCCTGAAACCAGGGACGCCTGATGGAGGGGAAAGGAATTGATTGGAATAATGTGTTCCTTCCACGCGCTACGTCAAACCGGGGGAACTCGACCCATGTCGGGTGAAAAGAAGCGGCTTGGATTCCTCGTGCATAGAGGGAAGCAGTCCGTTGCTCTCCCCAGGTTGGCAACCAATTGTGGGATAAAAATCTAGCAGTAAAAAAATCTAATACCTTGGAAATATTCAAAAAGTATAGACACAGGCCAATAGTTGCACTGGCCTTTGTCTTGTCATGTGGGAGGAGTAAGTCTTTCTTAGAGATGAAAACAATAATGACAAGTCATTGTTACACACCATGGCTCCTCTGAGACCTGCTGATGACTGTAAAGGTTTACTGTGTATAGGGAACCATGATGACCTCTTCATTTCAGTATCCACCCACAGAGCGCCTGGCTCTTTGCATCCTCTATGACGGGCGACGACCACAGTCATGACTCATCAATGGATGGCAATGATGATCTATCCCGGACTCGCACAACGAGTCAATAAAGTACATTACAGAGCAATAAGCACCACCGAGAGTAAATATGACAGATATATCTTGTTTTCCGCCTCCTCCCTCCATGCCTGGAGAGACCAATCACAGTAAAGAGAGATGAAGTGTTGGCCTCTTCCCCTTGTTATTGAGCGGGGAGAGAAAGAGGGAGCAGACGAGACCCAGTTATTGCCATTGATCTGTGCTGGAGCTGTCCTCAGGGTGGACAGTGGAGGTACGTTTTTCTTGTGAGTCCCGTCGAGGGTACATCGATAGCGGCGTGTTGCCAACCATCCCTCCCAACACCAGCCATACACATATACAGTATAGGGCCCTATTGTCATCCAATACTAAACCCTAAACCCTTAAACATCTTTAACTTTTTTTTTACTATTTTGAAAAACATTTTTAAATACTTCAAATAGCCAATCTGCATCGACACGTTGTGAGCTTGTTGATCAGTTATTTGAACCATCAAACATATAATTTTGCGAATGTCTGAGTGAGTGAGTGAGTGAGTGAGTGAGTGTCTGTCTGTCACAGCGTTTCTCCTCAGTGGCTGGAGCAATTGATCTGAAATCGCATCACCATAAGCATATGAACACACCTGACATAACTGTGAAGCCCGTTTGTCACTTTCACAAATCGTATGCTGTATATTAGCATTTTTATGGTGTATCTACTATCTATTCTGCATCTAGCATGAGGCACATCTATTCTGCATCTAGCTTGAGGCAAAATGTTTAACCAGCTCTGTGTGTGTGTGTGTGTGTGTGTGTGTGTGTGTGTGTGTGTGTGTGTGTGTGTGTGTGTGTGTGTGTGTGCAGGCAGGCGGGTGTGTGTGCAGGCGGGTGGGCGGCCGGGCTGGGGGGGGGGGGGGGGACAGTATCTCTGTAGCCATTAAACGAAACGGGTTTCTTACATTGATGCTCCTACATCATGCAAGCACCAGTTAAAGTTACTTTCCATCCCTCATATACTGTGTGCACAGTGCACATCCCATAACCCACACACTGCACATCATTTTGGAGCTCATATCTTTGAACGGGTAAGGGCTAGTTTAATTTAGTTTTTCAAAATAGTAAAAAAAAAAAAGGCAAAGAAGTTTAGGGGTTTAGCATGGACGAGAATAGGGCCCAATATCTCACACAGTGATTTGAATGTATAATTGCGGACAAAGCAGATACAATCCACAATATTGTGATGGAATCAATTATTTGATATTTTAGTGGCTGCCATGCCAGTCATCTTCAACTAGACACACAACACACACATTTGTTTTGTAGATGAATTGAGGTTGTATGCTGCACGTACAAATTAATCGAGACAACTGTTCATCGTAACAGGGGCACAGAACATCACAAACATTAAAAGGGCAAGACCACTTTGGTAGAGGTTTGGGTTGTGTAGTTACCTTGCCATGATGTAACTCCAAAGGTGGGCAAGAAATCAAAAATAATTTCTCCATTGACTAGAAATTGATTATTCAAAATATGCATGAATCCAAATGGAACCAAATGAACCCTAACAGGTTCAGGTGAACCCTAACAGGTTCATTTGGTTCCATTTGTACACTGTCAGAGTTAAAGGGAAACCTTGAAATTTGAAAGTTGAAAGTTGAACCACTGACTTGTATGGCAAAACCGCTCTGATGCGGCCTCTTTTAGCCCGTAAACGAACGTAAACTAAGTTGATTCAAACATGTACAGAACATCACCAAACCCAGTACTGTTTGTTTTTTAAACGTCATTTTATTATTTGAAGATCCGGACCCAGATCTCCAGTCCGGGCTTTCTTCCCAATAAATATAGGCTAAATCAATTGGGAAGTTGACATTTTTATTAAAAAGAAAAGACAAACAGTACTGGCTGTGGTGATGTTCTGTACTGTGACTGTCACAATCAGCTCTGTTTGAGTTTGTTTACTGGCTAAACGAGCTCCTCCTGAATGATGCAGGAGTGATGTAAGTGTAATGTAATTTTGATTGTTTTGTTCCATTCACAGTGAGTGAATGAGCGATACAGACCAAACATGAGTGAATGAGCGATACAGACCAAACAGAGACAACATTAGAATAGAATTGTTATTTTAACTGATCTGTTTGCAGGGATTCTGACAACAAAGAAGGAAAAAGAAAACAGACTCACACAGAAATGGTTCATTAGACTTTTAGACTATGACACTTCCGTATAAGTGAAGTATGGTCTCAGCCCGTAAACTGCCCTTAAAGCACTTTAATTGCAATGAAAGGAGCCTCCTCTGTAGACTTATTGACACTTCTCTGTTTTACTCAGCTCTGCTGTGAAAACTGTTATGGCAACACTGCATGTTCTCAAAAGAATCCCTGGCAACTACGTTTTATATGTCATTATTACATTATAATTGCCCTCTAACTAATAATTGCGACCGTAGGTCGCAGTTAACTATGACAACTGTCACATCATGTCAGTAACGCCTGTTAGAGCCCGGGTAACGCCTCAATGTCTATAGCTGACCTATGACATCACATTGTGACATCACATTCCGTCCTTGTCCCTTGTATGCCCATATATGGAGATCCCTGATTGTCATCAGTATTAAGCTCACAGCTTGGAATGCCCATATATGGACATATTGTGTGAGTCTCATCATGTGATCTATAACAGAAGACATCTATGATGTCATTTACATATTTGGGAAAATATTTTGTCCACATTTTGTCCAACTTAAACAACCAACCGCAACTCGAATCACACTTGCAAATGAATTCCGTCCTGCGCGACCTCTCCCTTTAGGGCGAGGTCTCTTATAACAATTAAGAACTAGTAAGTGTGTGTGTGTGTGTGTGTGTGTGTGTGTGTGTGTGTGTGTGTGTGTGTGTGTTGTACAGTATATACTGTATATATACACACATACCGTATATGCATAATACATGTATAAGGTATACATTTGCTGTGGGACAACGCATCCAATATCAGTAGTGTCACCACTCAAGAAGATCACAGCAAGATCTCTGACAAAACATTGTCTCCTGCTGACACAACATCTGCTGTGGAGGCTGACTGTGTGTCAAACACCTTTCTGTTGCTGACAGAAGTCGTGAATGGTTATGAATTTCCTGAGGGGAGCGTATAGCTTTCCCAATGCCGTGAAGGCGGGAGGTACTGTCACACCTGTGACCATCTATTGCACTGATGAAGATGCCGGGGACCCCCGCTTGATGGCCTTGATGTTCCAGACGTGTGGTAGAAAGTACATTTTACTTTTATATTTTTACTTTTATATCACAACATTTTTCTCACCAATGCCATAGCTGTAATCCGGGGCACGCCCCCCAGCGCCCACAGGCTGCATCCCCGCTGGGAATCAAACCCAGGACCTTAGCTGTGAGAGTGTGAGGGGACAGCGCTACTGACTGCACCACCGTGTCCCCTTGGTAGACAGTACAGTTTGTTTTGAAAGTAATTTATACATGCTTTTTTATGTGCTATTTAAATAAGTGTGTTTGGAATTTATGTTAATCAATGCCATTGTTAATATGGGTAAGTGCCAAGTGACAATTACGGTTGCCTTGTTTTATACAGGGGCGAGTGGAGTACTGGAAATCTGTACTCAAGTAAAAGTTTAAAAAAAAATCCATCTGAGAAACGTTCTCAGGTCTACATATTTGTCGTCTGTTTAATGCAAACTAATCATGCAGTAACTTGTGCGTTCCCAGTGGCTGGGTGATCACATTGCTTTCATCTCAGGGACAGGGTGCGCTCCCCAAACCTTTGTCTTACCACAAGACAGCGTTGCTTTTCTCTGAGGGTGGGCTCCTTTTGCCTTTGTCTCCCCAGACTCATACCCACAAGGCAGCTTGCTTTTCTGCCATGTGGGACTGTCATGTTCCCATGGGTTCGGGCAGAGCGACTTATTTATCCCCGTATAACAACACCAACATTCAGATTTCATAAAGTGCTTAATAAAGTCTCACTCCTGTCTAAATACGGTACGGCATTCTATAATTACCTGTATCCTCTGTGTTCTTTAATAAGAAGCCTTTTTATCCGATCGCGTTCTGTTTTCCCATGTATTTCCTGGCGTTCCCCATGCGAACCAACCCCATTGAGATAAACAGACAGTGATCGGATAAAAAGTCTTCTTATTAAAGAAAACGGAGGATACGGGTAAAAAGCCG
This sequence comes from Nannobrachium achirus, assembly GCF_963921795.1. Lineage (NCBI taxonomy): Eukaryota > Metazoa > Chordata > Actinopteri > Myctophiformes > Myctophidae > Nannobrachium > Nannobrachium achirus. The sequence continues at coordinate 54,436,774 of NC_137816.1, forward strand.
TACCGTATTTAGACAGGTGTGAGACTTTATTAAGCACTTTGTTTGTGAAATTTGAATGATGGTGTAGTTGTAGGGGGCTAAATAAGTCGCTCTGCCCGAACCCATATGAACACGGGAACATGACGATCAGGGCTTGGTCTCTACGACCATGCCTGAGCTACGATGGGCTAAAATCACTTTAGGAAACCCGGCCATTATGATTATACTAGGAGGAAGATTTTTTCCACAGAAAGTTAAAATTAGGTTTTTATGTGGCCACACCCACCAGTTCATTAAGTATGCCTGGTTGTCATGGTGGGTGGTAACCCAGCTGAAGTTAGCCACACCCACAGTGTTGGGTGAATGGTAAAAGGGGATGGGATGATTATATGATGTCACTCTATCTGTGTTTTTGGATCGGCACTTTTGACCCACAAGGTGGCAGCCTTGAGGAAGAAACCCAAAATACAAAGGGAATACATAATTGCTCATAACAACCACAGCAGGGGGTCTAATGAAATACTGTCAACCTCCTAGACACATGAAAACCAGAAAAAGTACAAAACTATGGCACCACCTCTTTAAGTTCATAAAGTTAACATAAGAACATATAAATGCATTTGAAATTAAATACAAATTTAACTTTTCAGGATTCCAATAAAAAAATTATGTCCCACTGTTTTGAGCTTGTAGATATGCAATTTTTTACTGCGTATATGTGGCCCTGCGGGTGAAAATATAATGGCCCTCTCCATCATCAAAGTTGCCCACACCTGCTTTAAAACATTCTTTTAGGAAGTGGTGGCAGGGCTCAATCGGAATGCCATGTATACGAATTACCAACGGCATGTCTCTATGTTATAGAGGAGACATTTATGTGCAATAAACATTTATCAGATTGGCTGTTGCAATTTATGTGAGGTTCAATCCTTTTTTTCCTCACAAAACGCCTGTACTAGGAAGCTGAAATGAGAAACTGCTTGACGTCGTTACACATGCTTCAATCTTGTGAACCTGCCCGGTTGGTTGATTATTCAAGCAATATGTCTGCAGACAATTCAATTTACAGCAGGCATGGGCAATAAATGTCACAGTACAATACTGCTGACGAAGAATTACACTTTATCGTGTTTTGTACTACTGTTCTTGAATGGGTACGAATGTGTGTGTTGTAGTCTCGTTTAGGTGCGCATGTGTACTTGAGCTGTGTGTGCGTGCGTGCATGTGTTTTCACATTATTTGCACGGTAGTATGTCCAGGGTGTTTTGAAGCAGGTAGAAGCGAGTTGGTGTGGGCAGGCTTGTAGTAGGTAGCATGGGGGAGGAATGGTTTATTGAACATCGAATGAATAGAATCAATGAATGTCAAGGGACCAGAAACTGTTCCAGTGCTTCAAAACATGTCCCTGGCTGTGGTTTTGATGTGTTTTTTGTCATCTCTGCTCTGAGCAACATATTGTGCTGCTATGGATTATTTTCTTTCTTTCCTTCTCTTGCATCAGAGCAGGGGCCTGCTCAGCCCTATTGGCACGACGGTTTGTGCGTTGGTCTGGCGAGTGGGAGCCCCGGGTTCAATCCCCGCTTCCGCGCATCACTACAATCTGGCGTTGTCGGCAGGACGAGGAGCGTGGTATCCTCCCGTGAGGGACATGAGGGACGTTGTTTGCGGCGGTGTGAAGTGTGAAGTGCGAGGACTCACTCCAAAGATCGAGGGGGTGATTGTAGCCCCAATAGTTAGTACAGCCATGAATCAGCCCACAACAGCCCTGGCAATCAGGCTCAGCCCTATTGGCACGACGGTGTGTGTGTTGGTCTGGCGAGTAGGAACCCCGGGTTCAATTCCCGCTTCCGTGCATCACTACACATGCAAAATCTTTAGTCTGGTCCTTCATATTGGGTGGGTATGAGGATTGGTTTTCAAAGCAAGGACGTGAGACTGTCCCAATTCTTACTGTGTGAAAATCAGTATAGAAATGTTCCATGAAGACAGTGGAGTATTTTGAAACTGTCCTCAATCTGATTATCCCATTTTTACTGGAATAATTATGACCCTGCAGCGAGCGAGAGAGAGACGTTTGTTACCTCCTCCTAATGAGAACTTACCTAAAGCAATGAAATAGAGAAACGAGAAAGTGGATCACCCTTCAACCCAAGAATTATCTTGTGGCAAATTAATAGAGGCAGCTGATTGAATGTTTTTAATAGATGTAGTCTCTCACTTGAATTTCTCTAGAATATGACCCCCAAAACCTATAATATAGTTAACAGAATAGGAATACGATTTAATAAGCCAACAAATAAGCAGTAAATGTCCAAAGTGACACAAATTTGCATCATTCACAGCTCACCCACGTACACCCTCAGAATTGTCACTTGTATTTCCTGTGGAGAGCATTGTTGGCTATAGTTTGGAAGGACCTGAGGGGAAAACCACTTAATTCAGCTGGTGTACTAAGTACGGTATCTAATACCCCCCAAAATTATAAAAATTCACCCTTGATGAACGGAACGGAAAATTATTTAAAGTGGGCAAGCTGGTTTCGGAGGTAGAAAATGTCAAATGACATCGACAGATTGGATTCCATATGTTTTAATCATTGCCCATGTTGAAGGGACACATCTTAAAATGCCAGCCAGAGGGGAGAAATTCAAAATAATTTTCCATTATTGATGCGTGTCCCTAGGTATTTAAAACTTTGCACAGAGACAAAGAGAGAGTAATACTAGCCCTGCCGGAAGGGATTTAGTTACACATTCCATAAGATCATACAGCGCAGGAAGAACAGACAGTATTATAGGCAAAGAAAGGATCCATTCATTTATCATATAAGTGCCCCCGAATTAATATTTAATATGTTTATATGTCGCCAATTATGCTTTAACATTTTTGATCGGTGCAAAACGCTCCTACATTTCACTTTGTGTGTATTAGAACGGATATCCGTGCTCATACATAAAGTAACTGTACGTCACAGACAGAACGGCCCATACAAGGAGATATGCACGTGTGTCGTGTTTGCACCGCTCACTTCGTACAGGAGCGATTTTTAGATAGGAAAGTGTATAGACAGGACACCTATGGCAGAGAGAGAGGAGACATGCATGAGACACGAGTGGGATTTGAACTCGCACGTCAGTGAGACTCACAAGGAGCGTGAGTCAGTGCACAGATGTTACATCCCATGGTATGTACTGTGAATAATGTGTGCCATTCTATTCAAATCTAGTGTGTGACTCCAGCTCCCTGATTGGAGGGGAACTCTCCACTACCTCTAGTGTGTGACTCCAGCTCCCTGATTGGTGGGGAACTCTCCACTACACATTTGTATTTTACTTATACCGGTATATAGTATAGTCAGTTAAGGTAGGTTTGTTTTGGCATTCCTTTATTTTCTTAGATTATGTAGGTAAGCGTTAAAAAACCCTGAGTTAGCTTTAGTTTTTTTGATAATTACTGCCCCTGCCCCCTGCCCAGCCTCCCTCTGTCTGGTCATTTTTCCTGAAGTCATTCATTCAGTCATTCTCCCATTATTCATTCATCCAATGTTAAAACCACTTAATGTAAATAAATTCCTTTTCTTTGCGCCATAAAACCGTGTTTTGTTACTCCTTGTGCCCTAGACTCTTAGCAGGGCCGTCGTAACCCTGCACACCCCCCACCCCACACACACACACACTCCCCCTGCATTGTTTTTTTCTTTTAAACAGAGAAACAAAGAGCCTAGACCAAGCACATAAAAAAGGGCATATTTATTTAAAGCACTTACATAGAAAAATATGATTGATTTGAGTCAACAATAATAAATAGAGTGCCCAGCTATCCCCAGGCCCCAATGGTACGTACAACGGTACAATCAATATCCTTTTTTTCTCTCTCTTTTCTTCTCCTTTCTTCCACAATACAGCAAAGGCACTAGCATTTACCGCAATCAGCACAGTCAATGGAGGGGACAGGGATGGGGGGCGGGGGAGTGTGCAGGAGACACAGGGGGTTCGACCGACCGCATGAACCCGTCACCCTATCTCGCTCTCTCTGCACACACCTCACCAGATTCAGACGCCTTGAACACAGATACTTGGTACTTGGCACTCCACATACCCCCCTATTCCTTCACTACGCTCACATTAACTCTGACAAGAGTTAAATGAACACTCCGGATTCTACTGTGTACGTGTGTATAAAATCTACTTGAAATGGCCCTTTGTGTGGGAAAATCTCGCTCTTTCCAACGACCATCATTTCGGCAACAGAGCGTCGGGAGGGTTAGCGACTCACCCCACGGAGGTTAGGGTTAGGGTAAGGGTTAGGTTTGGGTGTCGAAAAGATGACACGTAGAAACAGTGAAACGCTCCCCAACTGGACTGTTGTCGATAGATGTGTCAAGGGTGAAAAAAAATCTTTAAAAAAAAAAATCTTTTTGTTTGGAATGGCGAAAAAGATCACGAGCTCTTAAAAGAAAACAAATAAAATGTAATGAACTAAAATGTATCCAGGAGATCATAGCAGTAGATGGCACGTATATACTGTATATCCAGTGGTTCAGACTATTTTTTGGACGTTATGGCACAAAGAAAGAACTCTTTCTCGACAGTGAGTAACCTTAAGCAACAGCCGGCCCATCACAGACTTGCCAGGGAAGCTAGGTTGAATACTTCAGACTGGTTCGTGTTAATTGCAGTCTCTTCATATCAGGTGATATCAGATGTGAAATGGTGTTGACGGACGATGGCGCGCTTGGCGAGTCCGAGACGTTTGTGTGCTTCAGAAGGGTGGGTGATTAAAACAAATCTGTGTGGGGGGAAGATTACATACATAGTGCAACTCTTCAAATGCAAGCAAATATACATGTGATCTGGTGACACGGGGTCAAGCGAGAAGAATGTTATGTAATGACATGCCAAGTGACGTGCGCACACTCATGTACATTCATGACACACACAATCACTCTCACACACACACATATGCACGCTGACAACGCACGCGTCTGCATTAACGACACAAGCACACACTCGTGCACGCACACACACACACACACACACACACACACACACACACACACACACACACACACACACACACACACACACACACACACACACACACACACACACACACACACACACACACACACACACACACACACACACACACAAAACAACCAATCCCTCAAGCCCCACAGGAAATTATCCCCAATTTTTCAAACTGGGATATTATATATTTTCTGTAAAAGAAAAATAGAATAATAATGTAAATCTTTTGTGCCACTGTTTTGTGTACCGTGTACATTATTCATTGGTAATCATTTACACAGAGGAAAAGCAAAAATAAAATATTAAATATCATTATAAGGCTTGAATGTTTCTCTAATTCCACTGGCGTTAATGCATCTGATTGAAACCGGATTCCCTTTTAATGCGAGAATCTATACTTTTTCCCCCAAAAAGGACACAGGAAGGTCCCAGGTGTTTTTCATTTCCTTGAGCGCCAAGATTTGGGCATCCGTTGAGGACGGATTGTTTAAAAAGGAAATAAAAATAAAAAGTGTCATGGAGGGGAAAGCCCTGATTGTCAGAACACATCATAACTAAATGGTTGTCCTCATCCACAGTCTTAAAGCTTATTCCCATTAGCATCCACTCTGAACAATCATTCATTTAATTGTTTTTGTTTTCTTCTTCTTCACGTTCACAGTCCACCTTACAAAGTGGAGGTGTCTTGCTTCTTCTTGTGAAACACAGGAGCCCTCCTCCTCGAGACAGTTTGTGAGGGCCGTAAAGCGCCTGTAAAGCTTATATTTGTCATAGAAACACTCAGGAATTGATCCATGTCATCCACGTTTCACTTACATCCCTAGTAAGAACTCATCCTGTCAAGCCAAAAGCACACAGGCTTTTAGGCGGAGGGTATAGCGCCTGTTCAGAGGAGAATCCTGGTTTTAGATGTTCCTCTGGGCAGTGAGGTACTTGAGGGCGGCGGAGCCGTACTTTCTGGACAGGTCTTGATGGAACTCCTCCTTTAGCGTGGCCAGGCAATTGCGGTAACCGGGGCTGGAGCGGAATTTGGAGATGTCGAAGCTGGGAGCGTGAGGCATGTGGATCATGAACGCGTTGGGCAGCACCAGGAGGTCGTATTCCTGCAGGGGCAAAGCAAGAAAGAATAATATTAGAGTGAGATGTGTGTGATACAGAAGGAAATGAGTTGTTTTAATTGTTTCTTTTAGACTTGATCTCACATGATTACTTGACTGTTGAAATTCTGTAATTAATGGCCATATACCGGTATCAAAAGAAAATGTTGTTGTTGTTTTAACTAAAAGAGCTTTTGAAGTGGCAAACACGATGCACACTAAAGTTGTGTTATATAAAATACATTTGATATTTCATTTGAAGCCAAATCAAACTAGTAATACTAACAATGACCACTAAAAATCTGAAAGTGTTTACATTGTTTCAGCTCTTTTTGGCTTAAAACCTAATAATGTTGCAATATTGGTGCAGTTTAACATTTCTATAGGTCACCAATTATCGTGTGACACAGCTTTTCATGGTAACTGCAGGCCATCTTCTTTGCAAGACATTTAGACCGGGAACGCATTATTTTATGCTTTAACTATTAAAAAATAGCAGATCTACAAGCTCACAGCACGGCGTGAGCTTGTAGATCTGCTATTTTTTGGAAAATCGTGAAAAAATCATCAAGTCTTTGAATATTTTGACCCGATTCTATAAGTGTCTTCTAAATCCTTGAAAAACCTGTTTCTACGCCAGTGATGCTCAAACGTTTCCCCCCAAAATGATAAGTATTTGGCTACAGACCCCCATCTCAAAATATTTAGTTCCAGGGACACCCCAGAAGAAGAATTTGAGTTACAAATATTCACGACTTTTCAAAAATAGCATATCTATAAGCTCGCAGCGCAGCACTCTGTGCCACGCTGTGAGCTTGTATATCGGCTATTTTTTAATAGTTATAGCATAAAACAATGGTTAAAGTAATAATGTACCTGTGCATCCAGCTCCATAATGTGAGACACCTTGTTCCAGCCAAAGCCCACAAATCGTTGGTCATACTCCGGACAGTCCTTTCTCACTAGAACGTAGGGCTCAAAATCAGACTCCCACTCCACTTTATATGGTGTAGTGGCCGTCCGCCATTTGGCGTAATCGGTAGGCGCGTGTCCCTTGGTCCAGACATGATACCTATACAGGAAGGGAGATGGTTTAAATATATCTGAACTAAAACACTGCATATTTTCCCTAATGTTTTCTATTATTAATTAATGCCAACAGTTCAAAGAAGTGCTATCTATCCATTAGTGTTGTGATTATCTCCAGTAAGTACCTGAAGGTGTAGAGGGTCCCCATGTCCAGCATGGAGAGCAGCTCGGCTTTGGATTTGGGGAAGGACAGGCGGTAGCGCAGCGTCTCAAACGCTGGCACCACCAGAGCCTTCTTAGTGTTGGCCATGTCCAGCTGCACCACAGACCTCCTGTGTACACAGAGGAACCAGGGAGACGTTAACAATTCGCTCCCAGAGACGGCTAAACGCACGGAATTTCTGTGCGGCGGCACCGAGCGCCAGCGTCAGGGAGGCACCAGACGACAGGGCAAAAGTGAAAGAAGAATCGTGAATAGAATACTTATCGCAGAAAGAGTGTTGAAATATTGAAACAATGGCTGCTGAAGCGCAAACATCCTTTCAACTGAGTGTACGTGTAAGTTGCAAAATAGTAAGTTTAAGTTGCAAAAAGTGTAAATTAATTAATTTAACTTGAATTAAAGTCGTGGAGTATGTGTCTTTTAACGCCACCCACGGGATGGATAGATAAAGGATGGATAATATTCTATGAATTTTCAAAGGTACGTGTAAACACTTGCTGGCAAGGGCAGAGCAGACGATGAATTAGCTTAGCCTACATCTGGCAGTCAAAGTAAAGAAAAAACAGTGAAAATTGCAGATTGTCAGTGTGACACAGTGTTGCAATGCAACACGTTGGGACCTTGTAGATTGGTTATTCTCACTATATTTGAATTAGGGCTTGAGAGGTTAATTAATATTGTCATTTTTTTTCCTTTCCTAGAAATGCAGTAGAGACAAAAGTACATATTGGTCTTTGAGTGAAAACCTCCGCCAAAGTACATTTTGCTTTAAGCCTTCCATTGAATTCTAACTTTGACAAACTCTGTAACCATTGATAAATACAATTTGACACTTTGTAAAGAGCTCACCTGAGGTACTCGTACAGGCCATACATGGGCAAGAAGTCGACGTCGGTGAGGAAGACGTAGGGCGTGTTGGCGTTCCTCAGGGCCACGTTCCTCAGCAGGTTGACGGGGTAGAACTGGCCCTCCTTGTAGACCATGTGGTAGCCCACGTTCTTGCGGTTCTTCAGGACTTCGGAGGCCTGGGCGTAGCGCAGGAACTGCTGGGCCTCGGCGTCCGACATGTAGAGCGCCAGGCTGATGGGGCCCTCCCAGTGCTTACAGATGGCCTCCAGCATCTGGAGCCTAGCAGCCGGCAGGAGATGAGACGTACAATGATGCATTATTGATGGTGGGGAAGAAATAATGGCAATGATGATACTTAAGAGTATAATTGATGGTACTCCACAAGGCCAGCTCAGTGGCCTTGTGTTTAGAGTGTCCGCCCTGAGTAGTCTCGCGTGGCCAGACTGTTGACTCCCAGGATTTGCAAATGCTCCCGTCATACAGTCTGGGCCGGGGCGACGGAGGTCTTATGATGAGTATCCGGATAAAACGGAAGTGAAGCCTCTGTTTCGTTTTTAACATCGCGGCAGTGTTAATTTTTTCAGAGATTTTTGATTTAGTCTTAGTCTTAAGGCTAAATTATACAATTTAGTCTTAGTCCGGTTTAGTCTTCTGAAATAGTTTAGTCTTCTGAAATAGTTTAGTCTTCTGAAATAGTTTTAGTTTAGTCTAGTCTAGTCGAGCTCTGCAAAAAAAATGTGAATTGAATCCAGTGCATGGCGGAGGATAATTTCACAATGAATTTAAATCTCCATGATATGATTATTGCAAGTGTTTTTTTTATAACGATAAATGATAATAACGATCATCGTCCCTAGCCTGTACGCAGGAAGACTAGTCTTGCGTAGCCAGACAACTATTCCACAATCTCCGAATGCTATATAGTCTGGAACTACAGCTCCCAAAAGGCGAGTAACGGAAGTAGTCACTGCTGCACTGAACTGTATTCCCATTGGAAACATAACAGAAGCACGCCGTTTGGTATGGTTAACTGTTGAGGGGAAGTTAACATCTAGTATTATAAGAATTTCTAGAAATGCATTAATTGAGGGGAAGCCAGATTTCTTCAGAGATCAATTGAATGCAGGTTATCAAACCAGACAGGTAAGCTCAGGGTATTTGGAACTTCCAAAACCAAATTCAGAAATATTTAAAAGAGCTGTTATTTATAGAGCCATCCAACAATGGAACTCATTATCTGTCAATATGAAACAAATCAAAAGTAAGTACTTATTCAAAAGAACTATTGAACAAACATTAATGAGAGAGACAACACACTTTGAATAATCAACATGTTTTTTGTACATTTTCTTGTATTATTTTATATTTGTATTTTAATGTATTTTAGATTAAGACTGACGAGTGTCAGTTGTTGTTTGTATGAATATTGTATGTTTATGTTGTGATGTTTTATGTGGACCCCAGGAAGACTAGCAACCGCGGCAGCGGAAGCTAATGGGGAGGATAAAGAAAGAATAAAGAAGCACACTAGCACAGACAGAGTCATTCGAGCGGCATATTCTTGTTATGCGTGTATATTTTAAGAAAACATTTGAAAACATCACGGAAGTAACACCAACAACACCAGAGAAAGACCAAATAACGCCCCCAAAGATATTGAAAGAAGACGTAACGCTTCCAGTAGGACTTGTTACCGCTACAACAAGGGAGCGGGTGCGCCACATCCTACTCATGATCAGACTTCCGTTGCTCCAGACTGTATGACGGGAGCATTTGCAAATTGTGGGAGTCAACAGTCTGCCCATGCCAGACTACAGGGAGACGACAGCGACGGCTGCTACCTGTCCATAGAGAGCTGAGCGACCAGTGTGACATCGTGGCTGTCCCCGGTGGGAGTGTACTCGTACTGCAGGAAGTAAAGGTGCACGCGGTGCACCGTGATTCGCTCGCGCCGGAAGTCGTAGCATTGGTCGTCCTCGTCCAGGTCCTCCAGCGCCCCCTGCAGCTGAGAAGGAGAAATTAATTATAATTAATAAAATATTTTAATTGGATCTGGAATCTCTCCTCTCTGCCCCACTACTCACGGGCTCTTCAGTGTCAATGGCAGAAATATCATTACATTCATACAAAAACTGAAAATCACACCCATGTGAAGTGAGCATTGCTCACTTCAAACTAGAAAATACTGTTGCTGAAGAAACAGTGTGGGTTTGAGTAGCACGCTAAGTACAGTATGATGATGTGTAGATATTTGCTCATCATTATATTGTCCAGTCAGAAAAGGGACATGCGGATAGGGACATAAAACATCAGTATTTGATACAATGGGAAAGCACTGCATAGGCCTATATATACACACAAAGTCACATATTGGAGTGGCTAGCACCGCTCAAAAAACAGAATAGCACCGCTCAAAAAACAGCATAGCACCGCTCAAAAAACAGCATAGCCATATATCATATGTCAAGATACGTAGTTGTGGGCTCGCTTCAGCGAGCACCCACTACTTGCCCCCAATTTGTATTTATTCTTCTTTTATTCCGCCACTTTTTTTGTCAACCTTCTACTACTAGAAATGTAAAGTTCTTATTGCTTTGTTGTATTGTATTTTTCAAAATTTTTAACTTTGAGATTTTTGAAAAGAAAAGAAAAAAAAGAAAAGAAAAGAAAACTGTATTGTATTTTTCAAATTTGTAAACTTTGAGATTTTTGAAAAGAAAAGAAAAGAAAAGAAAAGAAAAGAAAAGAAAAGAAAAGAAAAGAAAACTGTTTCCCAGTGGATTCCTCTGGGAAATGAATTCTGTCTTACCATATTACTGCTTGGGCTTGAGCTGAATCGAAAGTCCGTCTGAGGAGGGATGTGTAAATGTTTTATTGTAGGTCATAATATACTTTGTGCGTGTTTTCAGCGAGCCCACACAGTTGCTGCAGGGACTGCTTTTCTAGTTTGGACAATATTACCCATACAGAAAACTACAATCTAATTCCACAAACATTTGCAAATGATATCAGTGCAGACAGAGGCCAACGTGTACCTTCAGGCTCTGTGCTGTGGCCTGGCTGGGACAGCCAAACAGCTCTCTTCTCAGCAGGTTGCCATCATACTCCAAGAAGGTCAGGTAGAGGTTCCTGAAGAACTCCACATGCTTGTTTTTGACTCGGAGCTTCTTGGGAGAGTTCCAGTGGATCACCTTAAACAAGAGGTCAAAGCAAACCATGAATTGACGTTTTTCATCATACTGGGACCTCAAATAATACAGTTTTTATCCTATTAGGACCTCAAGTATTGCTGGGTTCTATCCTACTCCTAGTAGGATACTGTTGGTTTTCTGTCCTTCTAGGACCCCTGATACTGCTGGTTTTCTAACTAACCTACCAAGAAGCAAATTGTATTCACTTGGTGTCCTTGTCATTATAGCTTTAAGACCACAGATGTGTGACAGCCCTGCCCATCCATGACAGACTTAGAACACCAGGTGATTGCAGTTGTTGACTCAAGGGGGGTCATTGGCTTGAAGGCTTGAAGAAGCCGGCAGAAATAGCACACTCTTTCTTATGGACATTGTTGGCTCTGTAGCTCTGAACGTTGATTTTCGTCATAGTTTTATTCGACGAAATCAAGGTGGGCTTATTTTCTTATGATATTTAGTCGACTAAAATTAGACTAAAACTAATACTTTTCAGGTGACTAAATTATGACTAAAACTAAATTACATTTTATTTAAAAGACTATGACTAAAACTAAATCAAAATTTGCTGTCAGAAACAACACTGGTTCAGAGCACCCACCTTGAGGTCGGACACCTCTGTGTAACACTGTTCAGAGCGTGTGTGGTCAGACAGCTGGACGTTCCAGAAGCAAGGCAGCTGGTGCACCAGGACCGGGTTCTGCTTGATGAAGGCGTTGAAGATGTCCTGCAGACAACACACCTTAGGTTAGCTTTTACTTTCATATTTACTTATACTAGTGTTTTAACCTATTTAGACCTGAGGACCTGATTCTATGTCTTCTAAATCCTAACAGTTTGGCCACAGACTCCCCATCTCAATATATTTCGTTCCAGTGACCCCCAAAGCAAAGATTTTAGTTACAAATGTTTGCTGTAAAAGATTTGCAAAACATTTTCATTGTTTTTTTTTTTTTGTTTTTTTTTCTAAAATAGCAGATCTTCAAGCTCATGAGCTTGTAGATCTTCTATTTTTTAATAGCTAAAGTATAAAACAAGTGGTTGAGATGTAAATGGCTTAATGGGCACAACAAAAAAACATATTTCATATTTTGGTTTGAAATAAATAAATATATGTATCCACAAGTTTCCGCGGGAGTTTACTGGAGACTATCAGGACCAAACTTCCGGGTTTAACAGCAGACATACAAGCTCACGTCGCGTCGCAGATGCAACCCGTTGTGAGCTTGTAAATCGGCGGCGGAAGCTCGGTGCAGACGTTTGCGCAATGCACTATGGGGCGTAGGAAACTCGTGGATACATTTGAATGTCTTCATTGCCTTGAGAAACATTTAACAAATATTACAACTGTTTCAATGTGTATCTTTAATATTTTCAACATATTGAATGTTGGAAGTATTCAATTCTTGTTTTAGTCAGGAACATTCACGAATACAGTTAATCTTTGCGTTTAAAGGGCTCCGCGTTCTGAGATAAACTAACGCTGACGCTTCATTTTGTCTGCTTTTTTTATGTTTTTACATATTTTCCCTGAATGTCTCACCTGGTCGGCGAGGGACGTACTGAGCATGCTCATTAGCTCCCTCTCTGCAGTCAGTCTCCACATCTGTTCCCAACCCATCCGACGCAGACGCTCCAGATACAGCAGGATGACACCTGAACACACCATCATTCATTTAATACAGCAGGATGACACCTGAACACACCATCATTCATTTAATACAGCAGGATGACACCTGAACACACCATCATTCATTTAATACAGCAGGATGACACCTGAACGCACCATCATTCATTTAATACAGCAGGATGACACCTGAACACACCATCATTCATTTAATACAGCAGGATGACACCTGAACACACCATCATTCATTTAATACAGCAGGATGACACCTGAACACACCATCATTCATTTAATACAGCAGGATGACACCTGAACACACCATCATTCATTTAATACAGCAGGATGACACCTGAACACACCATCATTCACAAAACCATCATTTAATTTCTGTCATTTTAAGTAGATTAATATTAAATATTATTGTGATCTCCATCAGGAGATCTTATATTTGCCCCTGCATTTGTGTCTGTCTGTCTGTCTGTCTGTCTGTCTGTCTGTCTGTCTGTCTGTCTGTCTGTCTGTCTGTCTGTCTGTCTGTCTGTAATCTCTCTAACTAACTGTGTCTGTCTGTAGCTAATCTCTCTAACTAACTGTGTGTGTCTGTAGCTAATCTCTCTAACTAACTGGACCAATAAGCCTCATCTTTCTTTCAATTCCCAAATACATTTTTAAAAATCTGTCAATGACGACTGTGTCATTTCAAATCTAATTTAGAGTGGACCTAGTCTATAGAAATATTATATGTGATCGCATGTCTGGTCATCTTTCAACCACTGTTGTAATTGTCCTTTGAAGGCTGAGACAGATTCTCACTGAGAATGTCGGGCTCTCTCTTAGGGTAACTGGGAGACGGTACCAGTCCGACCAAGTAATTAGTCAATTGGTAGCAATCTGTCTCTCAGGCGTATGGAATCCACACTTGCATTGTAGTTGATAAAATACATGTAATGTCTCACTCTCACATGCATGTCTCTTCCAAACATAGCGCCTACTGATGCACCCATTTACACAGAGAGATAGAGAGAGGGAGAGAGGATGTCTGCCTTACCAGTGTTGAAGCCTCGTCCCAGAGCAGGCCATGGCTTGTGGTTTTTCCACAGGTTCCCCAGGTACCAATCACTCTGGTTCTCTACCAGGCCTATCACCTGCTTGTCTGCAATAATATGACATCAATAAAAATGTGAAATAATAAGTTCATATAAGGCATATCAATTATCTATAGAGCAAAATGTTATTTTTAAATATATATAAACAAATCGCCCCTGAAACATTACTAAAATATATGTTTAATATAGTTTTTTTTAGGATATACAGATCCATCTTAAAAAATAGAATATTGTGTAAAAAAGCATTGCAGATGCCATAGCACACCAAATCATAACTGACACAGAGGAAACTTCCCACTGGACTTCAGACTCTGACTTCAGAAGGTCGACATTTCTCTATTATAAATCCTTGTTTTGAGCAGTCTCGTGTAATATTGTAATATTTTGAAATATGGACTTTTGATATTCATGAGCTGTATGCCATAAACATTCAACATATTAACGCATTTTCTGTTATAATTCACTGCATGTGCAATGCATCTAGAATATATGAAAGTTTCAAGAAATGTATGAAAGTTTCAAGAATATTTGCTTTTACACAATTTCTTTTAGATGGATCTGTATGTCCAAGTCATTTACCAGTGAATTTGGTGAAGATGCCCCAGAGCTCTGCGATGTCGGTGGCGAAGGTGATGTCTGTGTCCAGGACGATGACCTTTGACAGGTTGGAGGGCAACGCTTTGGTGAGAGTCAGCTTCATCAGTCCGTAGATCCCAGAGTAGTGCTTGTTGGGGATCCATGACACCTCGGACTACAAACAGACACGGGGAGAAGAAATACACATTCTCTCACTGTTAAAACCCTTTAAGACCTGGAATTATTTTAGACTTTAGCTATTGACAAATAGCAGATATACAAGCTCACAGTGCGGAATCTTTAAAGCGAACATTTTGTAACTCAAATTTTCCTTCTAGGTGGTCCCTGGAACAACATGTTTAGAGATGGGGGTCCGTGGCCAAATACATATCACTTTGGGGGTCCTTGACATGAAAAGGTTTGAGCATGCACTGACAAAGAAACTGCTATTGTAAGTCGCTTTGGATTAAAAGCGTCTGCTAAATGCCTAAACTGTAAACTGTATAGAATCTGGTCAAAGACTTGCACACATTTTCACAGCAGATCTACAAGCTCGCAGCGTGGCACTATAGGTGCCACGCTGTGAGCTTGTATATCTGCTATTTTGTAATAGTTAAAGCATAAAATAATGTGTAAAGTAATAATGTGTTACAAATCTTAATGGGCTTATAATAAAAAAAGTAAAAGGCAATATATTTGGCATGTTATTTTAAGGAATAGTGGAAAGGTGGATAATGTTCAAACAGGCAGCATACCACCCTCAACAGCTTAGGAAGCAACTGCTGCCCTGGACGCTCAAGTAACAGTATACTTTGAGAGTGTTTAAAAACAGTGGCTGTAACTAATATTTGAATTAGATCATGTTGAAAGGTAGGTCTTTTCCATTAACAGGGCAATCATTTGGCTTCAGACAACTTCAGGCGATCATGCTACACAAGCTGTATGAAGTAATTTAATGCTCATTTTGGTTTATAATGAGAGCACTTTCATTTGTAAGTGAAACCCTTTGACTCACATTCTGTGCTGTAGTGACAATTATCCCCCGAAATGTTTATTCATGTAAACCAAGGCCAAGCAATACCACAAAAACACCACTGATTTCCATTATTCTGGGTCGGCATTGCGAGCCAGCCTTAAACTTGCTGGCTCGCGCTAAATGTCTTTTTCAACGTGAATGGGCAAATGGTGCTTGTGTTAATTAATTAGCTCTCTCGGTTCATTGTAATTGGATCTGCATTAAGTGCATCATCTGCAAGCATAATCAGCTCAGATGCCGGCATGTGTTCTCTTCCGTTCATTCATGGATGGAGTGCGAAGGAAGAGTGCCGTTCCTACCGCGTGGGTTGAGACATTTGAGGAGCACAAAGGACTATTGTTCACAGTGAGCGACTGTGAGGGAAGAGAATGTGATGATGCGACACAGGCAGAGCCAGTGACTCTGAACGAAGGAGGCGGAGGAGAGGAGGTACAGGTTGGTGTGCCAGAGAGAGAGAGAAACCTCTGTCAGAATCACAAGACTTCTGTCTGACACTGGAGCCCATTCTAGCGATGGGAGAAGTGACACATAACACACTGTCGGGCGGAGTGCATACGTGAGTGAGTTTGTGCACACACATGCACATGTGGGATAAATCCGCACACATGCATACTCAGATGTACATGTGAGATTACAGTATGTCACGCATATTCACAGCCAGTTCCCTGATGACTCTGCGTGCCAGTCACTTTGAGAGTGCATTATATTTAATATTAACTGCACAACTTGACTTGTTCTAAATAAGTCAATTTCATCTCCTCAGCATTTTTGCAGACACAGATACTTCTGAACATGCACTGAATTACATTTGTGCGTGCACTCGTGCACAAACGGCCCCTGACGGCATCACTTTTTTAGATTTTCGTTCTCCTGTATTTGCACTTTCATGTCCTCACACCCTCTTGTTTCTCTGTAAAGTATGCTCAGATCAACCTGCATTGGCTGCAGGAACTCTGAAGAAAATGTGTCCCACCCAAAATATTTCAGGCTTTTCCCCCCTTTGATATGGTACATTTTCCTGTCAAATAATCTTAATCAGTTCAACAGAAAGAGCAAAAATCTGTGGTGCCCCAAAAAATGGCGTTACACTTATTAGGTTAGTATTAGAACAAGAGGGCCCTCGAGAGTTCCTTGGACCAGTGGTTCTCAAACTTTTTGGATTCAGGTCACCCCTGTAAATAACTTTTCCATTCAGGGCACCCCTGAATTACACTGTTCATTTTTAGTATATTATATCATATTATTCTATGTAAATAAATCCCCCTAAGATACAGTATATTACCAGGACAACTTGAGAGAATATCCGTTTCCATTATAGAACAGACTGAAAATAAGGTTATACTTGGACCCTCTATGGTTAAATGTGAGCTTGTAGATCTGCTATTTTTGGTGAAGAGAGTTGGTGTAGATTGAAAAATAGTAAGTACAGTGCAACTCAGGTAACTATGTTTTATTAAGGTCTAGGTGGTTAAACTGAAGTGATTGATGAATTCCAAATATTATCTGATTATTCTGCGGTACCCCTGGACTTGTGTCAAGGCACCCTAGGGTGCCACGGCGCCCACTTTGAAAATCCCTGCCTTAGACGACGCGCCGGGGCCTCACCTTGAGTTCATCTGCGTCGTAGAAGCTGACCTGCACAGAGGGAACCATCCAGGACTCAAACAGGGAGCTCAGGATGCGGTGAGCCACCGTGTCCGTGATGAAGTGGAAGTGGAGCGGGTTTCTCCTGAAGGACGGAGAAGGGCAGTGGGAGAAGGAGAGGGACAAAGAAAGAATAGGAAGTAACAGAAGGATGGAGGGGATGGATGAAATATAGAGGAAGATGGACCGAAATTAACAGAAGGAGAGAAAGGGAGAAAAATAAGTGTGTGCAGAATTAGTGTATGTATGGTTTCAGCTGCTGTTTTGATTAGGGATGGAACGTTAAGCAATATAATCGTTTATCGTGATAAAAAAAAAACACTAACGATAATCATATCGCGGAGATTTAATTCATCGTGATATCGTCCTCCGTCATGCACTGGGATCAATTCACCTTTTATTTGCCGAGCTGCATATCCGGTACAAGTTAAACCCTCTATAACATTGGTAAAAGGTACTTATAATATACATACTTGATACAGTCTTTTTTCACTGTATCAAATGTATTTGCCAAAAAATAGCAGATCGTAGATCGGCTATTTTTTGGCAAATGCTCCGCCTCAGGATAATGGATTTTGATTATCGCCAGAATATCGTAAATCGATTTCTTTTGTCACAATAATCGTGATATGAAATTTTCCTATCGTCCCATCCCTGGTTTTGATACAAACTCAAGTCAAGCGATTCCAATTATGAAGGTCTTTCTACTTAAATAAAACCGATATGAATGAAACCCGAGAAGGCAAGAGTCATGTACAATTTCTTTAGCCACTTGAACCCTAAACATTGTTGACCGGATTTCCCCAAGGAAAACAGGAAAACAATCTACAAGCTAGCACGGTCAAAACAAACTTCTGCAAAAAGGTTCGCCCCAGAATAGCGACTCAAGGATTTGTATGATGTATCCACAACTTTCCAACATCCCATCGTGCATTGCGCAGAAGTTGCACGGAGCTTCCGGCGCCGCAGCCGAGTGTGATCTACAAGCTCACAGCGGTTGCATCTGCGACGCGACGCGACGTGAGCTTGTATGTCTGCTGTTTACCGGAAGTGTCCTACACATAATGCTCCAGTAAATGTTCGCGGAAACAGGTGGATATGATTTTTCACTATTATTTCAATACACAGTTTCTGTTACAACGTATGAAGCATTTCATGTTTCCGTATAGGTGGGGAGAGGTGCATGTCTGATGAGTGGGCTCACCTGTGGAAGAGGATAGACTTGACCAGAGTGACCACGTCTCGGCTGGCGTTGTGACCGGCACACACACACGCTACGTGGATCAACTGCACAGACAGAGGAAGACACAAGTGGTGTGTTAGGATTTGTCTTTGTACAACCAGGTCCTCAGTAGTGATAGAGTAGAGATTTGAACATAATACCACATGGTATGTGCACAGCCAATTAGTTTTCCCCAAGGGCCGAATTATGTCTAGGGTACCAAGCCGAGGGCCACAACATTGCAGGGGGCGACGGTGGCGTTCCCGCTACTCCAGCGACAGTTCAGATATCGTCGTTGTCGGGTGAAAATCTTGTATGTCCAAAACCGTTCGTTTTGCATTTATCATTTTAAAAATGATTTAAACTAGTGAAAACAGCCGATCTAAAGCACACAACGCCTCGCGATGCGAGGCGTTGTGTGATATACTAGTGTTGTTGCTGCTCTTATACCACCATTATTACTGGGGTTGGTGTGGTCCTGACAGTAGCCCCCCGCGGGCCGCAAATGGCCTGCGGGCCGCCTATTGGGGAACCCTGGTGTACAGTATGTGCACCAACTACTGTGATGGCCGCCCTCTCACTCACCTCACACTTCTGGACGGTGGGCGAGCGGGGGGAACACTCCGTGTGGTTGTTCCTCTCCTCGGCCGTGTTCTCAGCGTCCTCCGGCCCCGTGTCGGCCGACGCCCCCCACTGCTGGTTGCCGTAGTTGCCGTTGTCGGGCGGCTGGGCGGCGGCGGTGCCCTGCTGCGATTGGCTGAGCTGCAGGCGTATCTGGCGGTTCTCCTCCTCCACCTCTCGCACCCGGGACTCCAGGACGGCGCGCTCCAGGACCCCCGGCGACGGGGAGTCGGCCAGACACGGCGCCAGGAGGAGCGATCGGCCGTCTGGATCGAGAAGAGAGAGAGAGAGAGAGAGAGAGAGAGAGAGACTAGTTAGGGTGGATAATAATAATCTCTATCCCATTAAAACATTATTTTATGCTTTAATTGTAAAAAAAGAAAAGCTCAGCTGAGAGTTTGTAGATCTGCAATTTCTTTTAAAATTGTGGACATTTTTGCAAATCTTTGAGTATATATTTTTCAGAGCAAACTTTTGTAACTCAAATCCCTGCTTTTGGGGGGTCCCTGGAACAACATATTTTGAGATGGGGGTCCACGGCCAAATACATGTAATTGTGTGTGTGTGTGTGGGGGGGGGGGGGGGGGGGGTCCTTGACATGAAAAGGTTTGAGAACCACTGATTTAGAAGAAGGATTTAGAAGACATTTATAGAGTCGGATGAAAATGCGCTGTGAGCTTGTGTATCTGCTATTTTTTAATAGTTAAAACATAAAATAATGGTTAAACAACATCACAAAGACTAAACATGAGGTCTCCAGTCTCCCCACTGTGCACAGAAAACCATCCTCTCTACGGGGACGGGGCAGTTTGTTTAGTGCAGCGATGGCTGAGGGGACAAAACTCCTGCTGAAACAAACATTTTTCCACTTCAGGGTTCTGTGTCTTCGCCCCGACGGCATGAGGTCGTAGTAGCGATACAGAGGATGATCAGTGTCATCTGTTATTGTCTCTTGTTATAGCTGTTGTTTTATGTATTAGGGCAGGGGTCTTCAACGTTTTCAGGCCAGGGACCCTTTAGCTGCGAGAGAGATGAAGCAGGGACCACCTCTACATATTGTATAAATGATTGATGCAGATTTTCATCAATTTCACAGATAGATTCATAGACTTGTTTGACACCACTGTCATCAGTCTATGTTGGATTTGTGTTTTTAGTTAACTTGACCTTTCACTCTGTACATGGTCTGCTCTTTTTTACCTCAACACCAAACCTATTTGCCGACAATAGCCGATCTAAAGCTCTCAACTGAGAGCTTGTAGATCTGCTATTTTTGGCAAATTTCTCCTCAGAATAGGGATGCGAGGGTTCAAGTTGTTCATTTAAAAGAATGACCCTATCACAAAGATTTGGCAGCCCCCCTGTAGTAACTCTGAGGACCCTCTATTGAAGACCCCTTCTATTAGGGTTTTGTATGTATTTTAGTGTTTATATGTGTGTTTTTTTAAATGGACCTATGAGGTCTACACAAACAAAGTTGTTGATGATGATGTGGGTGTGGGATGTCTGATGATCTTGGAAGCAATACGGTACGGGTAATACTGCAAGGTTTGTTTCTGTTAGGCATGGACAGTATAGATGGATGGTGTGAGGTTATGGAATCAAAACTGCTATGGTAAATACTGCTTCTGCAGATGGTTGGGATCACCCCAGCACTGAGTGTTTGGTTGTGTTGGACATCAACCAGGCATTGGGCTGTAGCAACACACCAGGGCTTGGGTGTTAGGTCTCACTCGCGGAAACCAGAATACCTCCTAATCTCACTTCACTCCTTCTTCCATTTCACTTTCGCTCTCTTTTCTTTTCTCACCAACAGATCGAGGGCGGGAACATTCCCTAAGTGCCTCACTTCAGCTGTGGGCCAGCTGCTCCTCAGACAGGGAGGGGAGAGAGAGAGAGAGAGAGAGAGAGAGAGAGAGAGAGAGAGAGAGAGAGAGAGTGTGTGTGTGTGTGAGTGTATTCCTGCATACACTTATGTACACTTCTGCTTTGGCAATGTAAATGTATGTTTTCTCATGCCAATAAAGCTCTCTGAATTGAATTGAATTGAATTGAATTGAATTGAATTGAATTGAATTGAATTGAATTGGATTGGACTGAATTGAATTGAAAGAGAGAGCGAGAGAGAGAGAGAGAGATGTTACAGTTATCGTCTTGGTATATAAGATGCAAAAGTCCGAAAAGAGGGCTCCTAATAATTATGTCTGCCGAAACATAAGCGTTCTGGGAACACTAGAAACTGATGATAAATACGTTTGGGGGATTGATTACTGTTCTGAGTACAACAAGTAATAGAGTATAAGGCATGGTGCATACCCACCTGGGATGGTTACAACATTATTATGGCTAACAAGCAAATTATGCAGAATATGAATGGGATTTTTTGCTTTTGGAAATTCCCTGCTGAGCTCCAATAATCTCTGGGTCTTTTGGCTTTGACTACAGATATTCAGTAGGAATTAGGGCTGTCACAATTATGACATTTTACATGACGATTAATTGTCACTCAAATAATTGCGATTAACGATTTAATTGTGTATATGTCGTTGACAATTACATTTCTGTTTGGCTTTTAGGCTTTGAAGTTGCACATGGCAATCATGACAAATAACTTAAATATAAAAATAAATTACTGACATATTTGACAATGTTATACTTAAAAAAGAACATTGATAGTGGAAATAGCATATCTACAAGCTCACAACACCTGTGGGGTACCGCAAGGATCAATATTAGGTCCTAAACTATTCATATTATACATAAATGATATTTGTAAGGTATCAAGCATTCTGAACTGTGTGGTTTTTGCCGACGACACAAACATCCTTTGTGCGGGGGAAAACATTAAACAACTACTGGATGTGGTCTCAGCTGAACTCTACAAACTAAAGCAGTGGTTTGCCTTAAATAAGTTATCTCTGAACCTAAAAAAAACCAAATTCATGATTTTTGGAAATAAAATCATTCCACCAAACACTCCAATTGAACTAAAAATTGACGGTATTCAATTGGAAAGAGTTTACGAAAATATGTTCTTGGGAGTAGTAATAGATCATCAATTAAATTGGAAATCCCATATACAGTATGTGCGGGCAAAAGTGGCAAGGAACGTTGGTGTCTTAGGGAAAACAAGGGACATACTTAATTATACGTCTCTGTTAACCCTGTACAATGCGCTCATACTGCCTTATCTGTCCTACTGCCTGGAAGTGTGGGGAAACACATACAGTAGTAATATTCATCCTTTATTTATATTACAAAAAAGGGCCATAAGAATAGTACATAAAGTGGGGTTTTATGAACACAAATAATCTATTTTTGAGGTCTTGTACATTGAAACTTCCCGACCTAGTAGAGTTCAAAACTGCTCAAATGATGTTCAAAGCAAGAAATAAACTGCTTCCAGCTAACATTCTTAACATGTTTAGTGATAGAGAAGGTGGCTACGAACTAAGGTGGGAACTCAATTTTAAACAAGGATCTGTTCAGACCACCAAAAAAAGGATGTGCATTTCTATTTGTGGAGTAAAGATTTGGAATAGTTTGACAGAAGAGATCAAACACAGTAAGAACATTTCACAATTTAAAAAAATACTCAAATTAAATATCCTGGCCAAATACAGCATTTCATAGTCTCATTATCATTATCACTTATTCGTACTTGTTAGTATTATTATTTCTATTATTATCTCTTACAATTACTTTGTAACATATCTCTGTTTCTTGAACTGTTATTATAATTGGAATGTATCAAGTCTATTTCCTTATACATTTTGTTTTTAGTTTTTAAATATTTTTTTCTCTTTCTTTCTTCTTTCTTTTCTTTCTTCTTTTCTTTCTCTTTTTTTTTTTTGGAAAATAAATAATAATAATAATCTGAACACTTATAATTAATCAATGACTTAATTCATGAACATGTAGGATAGGCATTCACAAGCTTTCAGCTTCTGCCTATTCCTTTTGATCACCTGTAATAATGATTAAATGAATGTATGACCTGTATGAATATATGATGATCAAATAAACTAAAACTAAACTAAACAACACGTCACATCGCGACGCGTTGTGAGCTATTTACACTACTTTTTGAAAGTGGTTGTAACTACGTATATAAACATTTCTCAACATGGAAACGATTTTGACGATAATGCAAAATAATTGCGATTACCTCAAATAATTGCGATTAGACGATTATGTAATAATTGTGACAGCCCTAGTAGGAATACTTATAAATATATGGAAGTCAAGGGCTGTATTATATGACTGCTACTCACTCACTTCAGCGATGCTGTGGGGTAACACATCCTCCTGTGTTCTAAAGTCGTGACATGCTATTTATAATAACGCCATGAATCATAAGTGCAGTCCACAGCAGATATTGGATTGTCTTAATATAAACATGGCTACTTCCAATCCAAACAATGACGTTGTGCTGAAGTGAAATGAATTCAAGGCTGAATATTTAGATATGTTAAATTAATTTGCTCATGTCCCTCTGTTTTGTTCAACTTGATTAAATGAATATTAAAAATCTAATCAAGCTGGAATGTTGCCAACTAAAGTAGCTATGTGTTTTAGCAAATTCATTTTAACACACTTAACAATCTGTACCGTACTTTAGGTTCATATTCTCCTACCATCTATCTCTCTCTCTCTCTCACACACACACACACACACACACACACACACACACACACACACACACACACACACACACACACACACACACACACAGTAGCTGGTTTGCACACTGAATGTTTTCACTGTCCCCCAGAAAAGAGGGGGGGGGGGGGTTGGGTTGTTGAAGCACCACCTCCTTTATATAAGGAAACTCAACCCACTGGGTGAAAGGGGGCATAAGATAGTTTTCGCAGGCGCCCAAGACAGACAGACAGACAGACACCACGAGGACATAGATACTGCACGTTAGCGATATCAAATGCCTGTTTGTGCGTGCAGAAAGCAGTCTCAAGCTGTCTGAAAACCCCAGTCACTCAATCGTCCTCCTATCTCCTCCCAGCTAAAACGGTTACCCTGCACACTGATAGCTCATCAGTCATCCGTGCTCGCTCGCGTGCGTGTGTGTGTGTCAGTACATTTTAGAAACCTTCAAAGAGGAGCACTATAAGAGGCAGAAGAGGTTCACCCTGAGATATCTAAATAGAGATAGATAAACTAAAATATGTCAGTAGTAAGCTTCATATTATGTATATAGAATGGGAGAATGTATGCGATTTATGGGGCTCTATCACATCCAGGGGACATTTATTACCATGTGATTACTGAAATGTAAAAAAAAAGGATAAGCTTTTTTTGGGGGCGGGACAACATGTTTCTCTGGGCCACTTTCTCCTGCATGTACTCCCTTGCTAGTAGCAATGCTAGCATGGATTAGACCACGGTGTGCACGCAGATCGTGCATGAGCCGTGCACCATCGTGCACGATGGACACACACGCGCCCATGTTAAAAGGTAAGAATGAGGTTAAAAAAAGAAAAAAAAAGAAACAAAATTTAACGTACAGTATGCACTTTCCATAATGATCTACGGTATATTATTTGTCATAAGTCAGAGCTCATACTCACTCTCCAGGTTGCCTGCCAGCAGGTACAGCCAGGTGACGAGGACCACAGCTGTGAGGGACGCCAGCAGCAGCTTCAGGCGCCCGCGGCACAGCAGCAGGTGCATGATGGGAGGGTGGGCGCGAGGGTCCCCGGGACAGGGGGGGGTCAGGGAGAGAGGGGGGGGGGGGGGGGGGGTCACTGGCAGGTGGGGCTCAGTCCCTCTGTGGCTCCCTGCAGCATCCTCTTCTCATCTGGACAGGACACAGGAAGGAAGGAAACGCAGACGTTAAAAGATGGTGCATTTATATAGCGCCTTTATCCAAGGCCCTTTACAGAGATTGTTTTTTTTTTGATTGATTGATTATTTTATTAGACAAAAATGGAGAACAGTACAAGTATAGTTAAACACCCTGCCTAAAAGGAACATCCCAAATGTAAGCCATTTACCATGAGAGGGAGTGGGTTGTTAGGTGATTTACCACTGTTTCAGGGTTGTGCCACGAGCCGCAGGCTGGCACCCTTTTAGTTCCCTTTTAGTGCCACCACCAGATGGCACCAACTCCAGCTGAGGTGCATGGATTTAGCTTCCATTACAGCTAGGCTAACGCTAATGTTAGAAGCACAGTTGTTGGCTATTTTGCCGCAAATAGAGGCTGGTCGCTTCCAGAAAAGCATAGATTCAGAGAAAAGGGGCTTTAAAGTTGGCGGATTGCATTGGATCCAATGGAATAAATTGACGAAAAATTACGGGTTGTTGGCCTATTTACCACAGTTTTAAACCAATCAGAATCCAGTATTTGAACATGTGACTAGAAAAAGCGGTGGAAAAGACCTTTTACAGCCTTTTTTATGTTGGAAGTCCTCGGTATTGTGCATTACATTCACCTATTCTCACACACATTCAGTGTCACACAACAGTCTTGTATGATGAAGCAGGGCTTTACTTTACCAAAAGAAAAGAATTACGAATTTTGGAGATACAAGGTTTCTGCCCAACAGCGACACATTGAACATTGGAACATATGAATACAACTTAAAGTTTTGTTTGGTTTTTACTTTTCAGGTTTGAACAGGGCAGCTATGACAAATGACTTGAATACAAAGAAATTACTGAGAGACAGATAGATTCAATCTCTACCTTGGAAATAGAGTCAACCCCAAAGACACAAAGAAAAAAAAATGCTTCGCTCCAAGTCAAAAAGTATTGTCACATAAAGAATGAGACAAAATGTTTAAATAATAATGATGATGATTCATTCCATTCAGAGAGAAAGGACACAAGGTTACAATATGATGGTAAAAGGTTTCTCTAACAAACAATGGGATGGCATTGGCAGGGTATCATAACCCGGCATAATCGTAGAATAACAGTTGAGTGCTTTGTCTCTGAGTGGCTCGTAGGCTGTCATCTTGGAGGATGTTTATCAGCTTGTTGTATTAGAGAGGCGCCTGGAAGTTCAGAACATTCTGGCCATAACACTGTAAGCTAGCTTTCGGCATCAAGTTTATTTGTCACAGCAAATGTCATCTCTTCAATATCTTAAGGCTACTGCAACATCAATTTGACACTATACAAAATGGTACACAATTCAGTAGGCTACTAGTGATTATAAAAATTAGATCTACTATGGCACCACATCTTTAATTTGGTAGCCCTTTGCTTTAAAACATTTTTACTGTTATGTGGGATATCAGAGCTTCCCTGTTCACACTGCGTGTATCTAATACCCTCCAGGCTTCAGTTAAGATCCGCCCCTCGGAAGCTTCTGATTGGCTGAACCTGGTGTAGGGAGCGCTCTGTTGTATCCACTTGGACCGCGCAGAGGTGCCGAAAGTCGTGGGAACGAAGATTTACTATTCTGTCCATAACGGCACATAAATCGGTAACGGTACTGAGTCGGCTCATGCGACCGTCGCACCGCTCGACACGGCAACTTGCTTGCTACCGCTCGCTCGGCGGTGTCTCACATGGCTCATGGTCGCCTGAGACGGCGCGCCTCCGTCATCTCCACCGAAAACAAGCGCTCCTTTACAAGAACCTAACTGAACCCTGGTGGGTTGGGGATTCATGCGTTCCCACTAGTGCTTGAATGTACCATAGTGGCTAAGGAATAACTAACAATGGGGTGGTCATTATTGAGAAATAAACACTGATGGAGGACACAAAGCAGAGGGGTCGTGAATCACCCTGAAGGGGTGAACTGAAGAACAGAGGGGGGAGGGTAGGATGCAGATTGACTGAGAGAAAGGGACGTACTGTATGTGGGGGAGGTTAGAAGATGTACCGTAGCTGAGAAGGTACACACAGAAACGTACTAAATAAATCCACAATTTGTCACAAAATAAATGAGGTCCGCCAAGAATGAAGGCCGGCTTCCGACTTTACTGTCGAACTCATTGGTTAAACTGTCAAGCTATAGGCAGTGCTGGTCAATGTTTTCAGAAACATTCTTTAGAGTACTGCTAGGTTGTAAAACAAGATTTATTTGTTACTTGGCTGCCATGTTGGATATGACAGAAAACCAAGCACCATGGGACTGATATGATCATACTACCAAAGCAGATCCTATGTCCAAAGCAACGGCCCAGCATTCATAGCAGTGGTCTGGTACAGAGAGAAAATTTACAGAGATTCAACAGAGCAAAACAATGTTGTTGTGTCTTGGGATGTTGACCCTCGTATCCAGATCTGAACACGACAGGACACACTCTGAGTCCCAGGAACAGAAAGCTACCCTTATCAACACAGCCTCTGATACCCTTGCAATAACAAGTCACTGCATGTTTGGCCTTCCCTGGGGGTCATGTAAGCCCAAATCAACTCATCGTTTGTTGGTCGACTTGAAAACGACATCGCTACCCGTCAAGCTTGTGGGGTTTTAAAGGTAGGAAAACACTGGTGGACAAACATACTGTAAATGGCTTCCTCAGCACGATGCAACAGACCGTATTGCTATGAAAGCTAGTGTGATTCTGTCTCTTTCACACATCCTCCATTGTTTACAGTCTCTCTACTCGCCACCTTCTTTCATATGCATATATGCATATGCCTGGGCTAATTAGAACTGGGCCTCTGTCTTTGTTTTACCACATTATTAATTAATCCCACTTGACTTTAATTAGACAGTCACACAAACAAACAAAAAAATGGATGCAGCCGCCAGCAGGGAAACTTTACAACAACAAAAGACTGGTAACTCTATCACAGAAGAACAAGAACATGTGTTTTTAAATGGAACCTTAGGGGTCCATTTGTTTAATACATTGTTACTCCCTGATATCAAATGAACGGGTTGCAGGACATTTGCTGTTGGATTATATTAAACTTCATACATGGAAATAACGGCCACTCATTGTTCACAGAGTTCTATTAACATGATTTTCTGCTGTGTTTAAATGATCCAAATAAATATTCCTTTACATCTACATTAAATACAATTTCCCAATAGATTTTTAAAGATGTTGCCATTTGCAAAGATATGGGCTTCTTTCCCTGCACCAGTAGCCATGTTCCATATTTTCAATTCACAAAACATTCATCTCCTGTCTGCATCTGAATTCGCTCCTAATGGAGAGGTGGGGGAAAATTCACCCTGCGTCTACACCTACCCAGGCAACCTTTATTATCAAAAGAGCCATTTTTGGCCCAAAAATGAATTAAATATCTGTCTGGAGCCGCAAAATAGGTTTGCTTTATTTATTTATTCTAGCCTTTTCTGGTCTTTCAATATTACTTCTTTATTGTTTGCTAATTTCCCAAAGCAAAACAAAGTATACCAGTAAGCCAGCAGCGTTGGCGGAGAAAGCAAACAAACATGTCCAGGCATTAATACATTCTTTATGACAATGTAAGAATAACTTCATGCCTACTGCTATGATACATTATGATTTAATTGTAAAAACTAAAACAAAAGAAAACATACATTTGCATACTTCTTTGCCCACGCAACTGGGAGCCACAGGAGAGGACCTACGAGCCACATGTAGACACAAATACACATTTGAGAACAGTCTTGCACACAACTGGGGGGAAAAAGAATAACAAACCGTATGTGTGGACAGCCGGAAGCTTTTTTGTGGGTTCTTTAGAGACAATGAGGGTTTAATGGCTGCTACTGAGAGGCTTAATAGCTGCTGTTGAGCGGAGTATACTCAATAGGGAAGAGATCTAGAAGGATAAATCAGATAATGGATCAGTTGACTTTGTGCCGTCACTTTGCCTCACATTCAGTAACAAACAGAAGACTTTTCATTGTGACTCAAGTGGAAATAGTGACATTTCATTTTGCCGTTTCCCAACCACTTGGTCCCAGAGCACTTGAACGGAATGTCCAGCTAACAACAGTATGTCAGTTGTATGTGAGCATGTGCATATGTGTATGAACGTGTGTGTGCGTGCGTGCGTGCGTGCGTGCGTGCGTGCGTGCGTGCGTGCGTGCGTGCGTGCGTGTGTGTGCGTGCATGCGTATTCATGTGCACTCATACAGTACATGTGAGTATGCATGACAACAGCAGACTGTCAATGATGATTTATTACCCAGCTGTTACTGCTGTGTGGTTTTGGCTCTTTGTCTTCTTGCTAGATAGATTAACAGTTATGTTCAAGCAGTTAGACATGTGATCAGGGGAAAGTTCAACTTACATTTTGACTGCACCAGAGAGAAAGTTATTAAGTTCCATTTGGACGGCCATGTGAGAAGTAAGTGGTCCTATTTATGAGTTCATTTCATTAAGCGTCCCGCAAAGCTTGGCCAATGTGATCCTGGGCGTACACCAAACTTTGAGCGCTTTGTGCAAAAGATGTAGGCCAGATGTAGGCCAAGCTTCGCAACCCTGGGTGTACAACAAACCTTTAGCGCTTTGTGCAAAGATGTAGGCCAGATGTAGGCCAAGCTTCGCAACCCTGGGTGTACAACAAACCTTTAGCGCTTTGTGCAAAGATGTAGGCCAGATGTAGGCCAAGCTTCGCAACCCTGGGTGTACAACAAACCTTTAGCGCTTTGTGCAAAGATGTAGGCCAGATGTAGGCCAAGCTTCGCAAACCCTGGGTGTACAACAAACCTTTAGCGCTTTGTGCAAAGATGTAGGCCAGATGTAGGCCAAGCCAATGTGACCCTGGGCGTACAACAAACTTTGGACAAACTAGACAAAGCCAGATGTTGGAGCTTAGCTCCTTCCAGGAGCACCGCTCAAAAGAAAATAAAGCGGAGCACAGGCAAAAGTTCACATATAGTGACATGCCACGTTTGGGAGCACAAGTAAGTACTTCATAAAGTAGTTCAACCGGGGGTAAACCGCATCAGTCCTGACATTCAATAATACCACAATGCATATAACCAGAAACGTCTGGAAGAACAGAGCGTACTGTGGTTCTAACCCTAACTGTAGCTTATAGGTCTGTTTGGAGGCGTGGGCTCGGCGAGGAGGACACCACTGAAAGAGCCCTATATTCAACACAAATTGATTGACAGCCAGTGAAAACAAAACAGCACACAGTAACCATCCTTTTAAAAAAGAAAAGAAAGAAAAGCCTGGCTTACAGGGAAGGATGTGGGCAATAAATGACACATCCTGCATTCTGAGAGAAGAAAAGGCGGGTGGAGAAAAGCTTTATCATCAACACGATTTCCATTTTAATGCCTCTAAGTAAATATGTGCATTTTTGAGAATGTTTTCTTATTGAATCAGGTTTTTAAAGGATTTGTTTTATTAAGAAGTATGTCATGTGCAAGATGGCAACTCTGCATTTACCAAATGCATTTAGGCCAAAGTTATAGGTATGTTTTATGAGGCAATCAGGGAGGATGACGGATACAACGCAGATTGTTAGCAATAATGAAAAAGGCGCTGAGACAGGGATTAAAGGAGCGAAAGGAGGAGAGGAGAGGAAGAGGGAGAAGTTAGAAGAGGAGAAGAACCATTGTGCTGTGAAGCTGTGTGGGCCTTTTAGCCCTTCAATGCTCATAAACCCAGAGTGGATATAAAAGAGGGGGACAAGGCTCCTAAAGAGGACTTTAATAGGTAGCCTTCCTTTGTTGATTCTGCAGCTGCAGCACAAAACATTTACACTTTTGGGATGGAATTGTTGCTGTAAGAAAAAAAAAAGGAAGAGGGGTCATCTGGCACTGGCACCACAGATATGAGAAGGAGAAGGCAGGGGTGTCGCACCAAATTCTGGGCCCTGGGTACAAGGATTCGCTCACATTTTGTGCTTTAACTATTGAAAAATAGCAGATATACAAGCTCGCAGCACGGCACCGAGTGCCACGCTGCGAGCTTGTAGAGCTGCTATTTTTGAAAATTGTGAAAATTTGTGCAAGTCTTTGAATTATTTCAAATCCTTCTAAAAAAATCCTTCCTGTTTCTTTGTCAGTGGTGCTCAAACCTTTTCATGTGAAGGACCCCCAAAATTATATGTATTTGGCCACGGACCCCCATCCCCATATTTAGTTCCAAGAACCCCCCCAGAAGCAAAATTTGAGTTGCAAATGTTTGCTTAAAAAATACATATTTTCAAAGATTTGCACACATTTTCACGACTTTTAAAAAATAGCAGATCTACAAGCTTGCAGCACGGCACTCGGTGCCGCGCTGTGAGCTTGTATATCTGCTATTTTTCAATAGCTTAAGTATAAAATAATTCCAGGCCCCTCTACCTTGGGCCCTAGTAACTCAGTCCCACTTCTCCCTCCCCTTGTGACGCCCCTGGAAGAAGGGAACGGCTTGAACAGGCTGTTCGCAGCCCACACTCATGCAGTCCTTCCAGTCAGAGCTGAAGGAATGGCGATTGGCTGACGGACAGATGCTGTGTGGGTGGCAACATACTGTCAGGCATAACTTCACTAGTTGCAAAAATTAAGCCACATACATACCCGCCTGTTTAGTGTTGTTTACCCATCAACTCAAATCATTGTGTGTTGAAAGAAGAAAAAGGGAAAAACAGAGCGTGTGTACAGAGGCGTAGGCGTCTCTATCTCTTGTCTCTAAATACAGCCGTCAGTCAGAGTATGCCAG
Organism: Nannobrachium achirus; assembly: GCF_963921795.1. Lineage (NCBI taxonomy): Eukaryota > Metazoa > Chordata > Actinopteri > Myctophiformes > Myctophidae > Nannobrachium > Nannobrachium achirus. The sequence continues at coordinate 54,468,579 of NC_137816.1, forward strand.
GCCCCGAGGGGGGAGAATATGATAACGCGATGAAGAGCTAAGAGCAGGCAGCGGCCCTGGCCTAATGGCACAGAAACTTTAGAGGGAGTAAGAGCATGTCCATTCTAAGCTGAAGTGCTTTTTAGCACCGTGCTGCTAATCAGGGAGGGAGATAGCACCGCTGATTAAGACACAATCAGGCCGTGCTTCCTCCATTAGAGACTGGGATAAGAGAGGAGACAGATAATCAACTCGCCTCCATCTCCCCCTGTTCACCTCGCGGCCAGCACGACCTTGTTCCCCTGGTCCTGCTTTGTTGCACTCTCATGCATATAGGCCTGTCACGATTATGACATAATCGCCTAATCGCAATTATTTGACATGATCGCAATTAATTTGTCACAATAGTCATAATCATTTCCATGTTGAAACAGGTTCATATAGTTTCAAACATTAAAAAAAATAGTATTACCGGTAATAGCCAATGCAACGCGTTGTGAGCTTGTAGATCTGCTATTTCCACTATCAATGTTATTTTTTATATATAAAGTTGTCAAATATGTCTTTGTATATTTAGGAAGCCCAACAGCGCCTCTACTTCCTCAGGAAACTGAAGAAAGCTGGGATGGGTCCCAAAGTCCTACGGGCTTTCTACAGGGGCACCACGGAGAGCATCTTGACTGGCTGCTTCACTGCCTGGTATGGCAGCTGCACTGACCTCAATCGCAAGGCCCTGCAGAGGGTTGTGCGGACAGCCGAACGCATCAGTGGATGCGATCTCCCCCCAATCCAAGCCTTGTACGATGAGCGCTGTGTCAACAAAGCCTGTGGAATCATGAACGATTCTCACCATCCCAACCACAGTCTGTTCAAGATGCTGCCTCATGGAAAACGTCTACGCAGTCTCAAAGCTACCAGCAACAGACTGCAAAAGAGCTTCTTTCCACGGACAGTCAGGCACATGAACGAACTGTCAAAAACGAGAAAGATCCAGGGAAAAAGGAATCGCTAGCACCCCCCCCCCCCCAGCCCCCAACCCCTTATGTTCCCTCCTTGTGAAGTTGAACTGCACCTACTGTACATACCCCTTACGTTCCCTCCTTGTGAAGTTGAATTGCACCTACTGTACATAAATGCATACTGTGAAGTTGAATATATTAATCTGTTGCGCATAGAACACTCTGTGAAGATGTTTACAAAAGTTAAGTACAGTACAGTAGCAACTACTGGAAAAATATGCTGTTGGCGTATAGAATATGCCAAACTTTTTGCACAAGTACATCTGAGGATGCTCTTTTCTTTTCCTGTTGCTCTTTTTGCCTTTTGCACTCCTTTTTAGATTATTATTATTTTAGATGTGGTTTGATGTTATTATATTGTTTTTTTCTTTGATATATGACTGCATTGACTGAAGGATGCCAAACAAAAACAAATTTTACTCTTATGTACCTGTACAAAAGACGTAACAATAAAGTACAACCTTGAACCTTGAACCAACCTAGGTTATGTGTCATATCTGCCATGTGCAACTTCAAAGCCTATAAGCCAAACAGAAATGTAATCGTCAACGACAAAAAGACAATTAAATCATTAATCGCAATTATTCGAGTGACAATTAATCGTCATGTATAATGTCATAAGTGTCACAGCACTACTCATGTATGTGCAGTGTGCATGCAATTCAATTCAATTCCATGGGCTTTATTGGCATGAGAAAACATACGTTAACATTGCCAAAGCAAAAAATGGAACATGGAATAAATGAGGTACAATTGAAAAGGAATAGAAAAGACTGTGCATTTGCGTCAGAAATAGTTGGGCTATATAAACACATAGGGAAGGTTAACTTGGGATAAGCTTTTGCAAGGTTGTGCTGTTTGTACATGCACACACAAGTACAAACAGCATACGCCAGGGTGAGAGGGATGAAGAAAGAGGATTTATACATATTTGCTGTGCAAATATAGCCATGGTGATAAAGTAACATAAACACAACGTGCAAACAACAAGTGTTCCAATTGTGTGTGTGTGTGTGCGTGGCTGTGTGCGTGCGTGCGCCCATGTATTTCAATGAGAAAGGAGCGGTTTCATTCTCATTGAAATGCATTGGCGGAATGGGGAATCCACTCTCATAGGTACTTTGGTGTGTGTGCAGCCGCCTAAAGTACCAAAAGTAAAAGTACTCATCATGCAGAATGTCCCATTTCAAGTTTTCAAATGTATACAAATCTTTAGAAAATAGCCGATCTACAAGCTCACAATGTGTCGCATCGCAACGCATTGTGAGCTTGTAGATTGTCTATTTTCAAATGGCCGAAATGTATATATAATAGGGTTGAAGCCGTTAATGCATGTTTTGTAATAATAATCCAAATCTAGAAAGTAATTAGTAACTTAAGTTCTCAAGTAATTGTAGCGGAGTAAAATTACAATATTTGGATCCGAGATGTAGTGGAGTAGAAGTGAAAGTACAGAAAACTGGAAATACTCAAGTAAAGTACAAACACCTCAAAATTGTACTTAAAGGGGAAGACCACCCATTTTCAATATTGAACTATGTCATTAATATACCTTAGAGGAGTTGTGTGGAAATAGAAAAAAAGTTCCCCCCCTTCTGTGTTGCCTATAGTAGGGTCTCAAACCAAGGTTCTGTGACCATCCTCTGGCAAGGATGTTTTGATGATTGATTTGACCTCTATGGACCCTTTATAAAAGATTTGGCTCCCAGGTCCCTCGCAAAAATCCCAGGCTTTTTTGCTAGAAGCCGCTAGAGTTGGTGTCCCATTAACTTTACATTACAGGGAAAAAAAGCTAAAAATGTATCTGCTTTAAGTAACATATGAGGGGTCAAACTAGGGGGTTTTCATGATTCTAAATCCATTGCAAACATTTGTTTTGCATAAAAAACATTCATTGGGCTAAAACGGCCCAAACAGAAGTGTGAAAAGTGATGACTCATCACTTTTCATCACTAAACCATAGTCTTGTGGTCCGTTTTTCAGCCCAAGGAATGTTTTTTGTGCAAAACAGATGCTTCGAATGGATTCAGAATCATGAGAAACCCCTAGTTTGACCCCTCATATGTTACTTAAAACAGACAATTTTTTTGCTTTTTTCCCCCTGTAATGTAAAGTTAATGGGACACCAACTCTAGCGGCTTCTAGCAAAAAAGCCTGGGATTTTCGCGAGGGACCTGGGAGCTAAATCTTTTATAAAGGGTCCATAGAGGTCAAATCAATCATCAAAACATCCTTGCCAGAGGATGGTCACAGAACCTTGGTTTGAGACCCTACTACTAGAACTGGAGGATTGATTTTGGGGTTTGTATTGTAAAGAACAACTTGATGACATCACACATTGTACTTTACAATACAAACCCCAAAATCAATCCTCCAGTTCTAGGCAACACAGAAGGGGGGGAACTTTTTTTCTATTTCCACACAACTCCTCTAAGGTATATTTATGACATATTTCAATATTGAAAATGGGTGGTCTTCCCCTTTAAGTACAGTTCTTAAGTAAATCTACTTTACACCACTGGTGCACAGTGTACACTTATATATATGCGTGGGGTGCGGATGCTGTGTCATGTCATCTTGCCTCGACACAAGGCTGAGCAGGCTCTGTTGTGTCATTTTGCTGCTGGTGAACCCATTCTGTTTTGAGCTGAAGTCATCAATTGGTGCTGGAACAATAAAAGCCATACATCATGACCATGAAGCATTTTATTCCGTTCATAAAACTAATTGGAAAACATAAAAACGGGGGCGAAGGTACAAGACGGTGTACATATTTTAAGAGTAAAGGAACGAGGGGACCTTGTTGTTGTATAATATAGCACCAATGGAGAGACATGTGTCTGTAGAATAACCTTTTATGTATGCACACGTAGTTCATTCTTAAGATATGTAAACATTCTTACAGTACCTTTTTTCTTGTTGGTTTTATGAACCGGATCAAATGTATTATGGTCATAATTCATAAGAAGTGTGGTTGGCTTGATTCCAGGCTTCTTAAAGGTAGGGTAAGTGCTCTTATTTCATGTATCATCGTTCTTGATGATTGGTTGGCGACATTTTATTTCGCAAGATCTCTTGTTACTTAGGGGAGGCCATGAGGCTGGCTGTCGTCTTCTCCCCCTTGCTGACGTCGGCCTAGGCTGGGTTTGAACCACTCAACCTTCCGCATGAAGTGCACATGCACTAACCACTACACCAACGTTGCGCCCCAGGGCAAGTGTTATTTTTAGTTAAAACAAGAAGTGGGTTTGTTGAAAGCGATATTTTCTGATGGTAATTAGGGGTTTAACGATATAGTAACTGAATCGAAAAATCTATATGCATATGCAAAAGCAAAATATCGTACCGTTTGGCTTTGAATCGTATCATATCGTTTTACAATGCAGATAATCGGTATCGAATCGTTTTGTAATGCAAATAACCGATTGTATGGAAACTAACGAAATTTTACGAAGGAAATTGAAAAACAGGGGTCTAATTACTTTAACATTCCATATGTGTGTAATCTCTGTGCGCATGTCAAGGTGCGGGTTTGTCCATATGTGTTGAAATATAATGTCCATGTATTTGCTCGAGATTCACAGTGTTTACTTATTTAACTCCATAATAATAGATTTTTCCCTTAAAAAAAACTGCACTATTGACACGTTTCACACAGATTTAATTTCTTAGCTAAATAGTTACTATATCAGTTTTAAAATCATTGAATCGAATCGTATCGTATCGCCATGAATGAACCAATATTGTCCATGTATCGTATCGTCAACCATGTATCGTATCACCCCTAATAGTAATCATTGCTATAGACTAGAGTGTTTGTTAAGTAACAAGAGTCTCTCCAACGGAAAGTTTTCAGGTGGGTTGCAAAGTTTCGACCAATCATGAGAGTACCCATTCATCAGCTTCATTTTGATAGCGTTCCAGTTCCATTTTGGCTGCTTGTTTCTTTGTGTCATCACTTCCAATTGCACTTGTTTAACCTATTAAAGACCTGGAACGCATCCGTGTCACTCTAGATTTTAACCACTTTAAGCATTATTTTATGCTTTAACTATTAAAAAATAGCAGATCTACAGGCTCACAGCGTGGCACCGAGTGATGCGCTGTGAGCTTGTAGATCTGCTCATTTTGATATTTTTTTTAATGTATATATTTTTAAAGCAAACACATGTAACGCAAATCTGTCTTTCTCTCGGTCCCTGGAACTAAATATTTTGAGACGGGGGTCTGCGGCCAAATACATATAATTCTAGGGGTCCTTGATAGGAGAAAGTTTGAGAACCACTGATATAGAAACATATGTTTTTAGGGTTTAATCTGTACCGGTATATGCTCCTGTCTGGGTTCTATACTGTATATATCCTCATTGAATGAAATTGGTATTCTGACAAAATGAATTTAAATTGTCTTTATTTCTTATTCAGTGCAAACAATGACGTCTCAATTATAAAACATTACATTCCCAGTGCACTTTTTCTTTTCTTCCCTTGAGCTGCCAACAGACACAACAACAAAGAACACAAGACAATGTACAGTACAGTGGGGCTGAGGTTCGAGGACAAAGCCACAATCAGCACAGACAAAGAGCCCAACTTTGTCATAAGTAATAATAGCAACAAGAAAATATACTTTTTCGAAAATGTATTTTCTGTTCAACCCATTAAGACTGAAATGATGTCATACTTTAGCTATTGAAAAACAGCAGATATACAAGCTCACTGCGCGGCACCGAGTGCCATGCTGCGAGCTTGTAGATCAGCTATTTTTGAAAAGTAGTGAAAGATGTTGCAAATGTTTGAATTTTACAATGAACATCTGTAACTCAAATATTTGCTTCTGGGGGGTCCCTGATACATGATATTTTGAGATGGGGGTCGGCGGCCAAATAGGCCTACGTACATATAATTCTAGGGGTCCTTGACATGAAAAAGAGCTAGAGAGACATGGAGACTCCTGTTCAGGGCTTGACATTAAGGCTTGTCCTGTTGTCCGGGACAACTAGTACATCTGTATGGACAAGTTCATAAAAAATGTACTTGTCCGTTGGACAAGTGGCTCTTGGGTTCACTTTTTCTGACTAACGATACTATGGAGTTTAGGGGGCCATGGGGAGTCTTACTCGTACTAAAAAAAAAAAAACAGAAATAGAAATGACTGTGAAATGACTCGTTTTTATGCAGACAAGTGACTTTTGTGCCTGGACATGTGATTGGGAAATGTACTTGTCCAAAGGACAAGTGCCTCAAAAAGTTAATGTCAAGCCCTGCTGTTACTGAACAAACAGAATATAGAACTATATATTCACATATATATATTCATACACACACACACACACACACACACACACACACACACACACACACACACACACAAAGAGAGACATAGAGGGAGAGACATAAATAGAGAGAAAGATAGGCACGCACGCACGCACGCACGCACGCACACACGCACACACGCACGCACACACGCACACACGCACACACGCACACACACACACACACACACACACACACACACACACACACACACACACACACACACACACACACAAAGACAGACCCTGAGAGGCTGTTGGAGAACACTGTTGCCAACTTGCCAACATAAATTCCTTGCCTTATCTCCTCCACCAACTGCAGTGGACCCTGCCTTGTGTGTGTGAGTGGAACCAACAAGGTCATCCACGGCCACAAAGCCACTAATCCTACCTGCCAGTTTACCCCGTTAAGTCACACACACACACACACACACACACACACACACACACACACACACACACACACACACACACACACACACACACACACACACACACACACACACACACACACACACACACACACACACACACACACACACACAAACTGGGTGGCAACATCAAATTAACTAAATACAATTTTGATCTGATGGAAGACATAGAACAATATAAGTTCATTCATGCAATATTGCAGAACATCCACAACCAATTAAAAAAATCACACCTAGTGTGAACTGAGCGGTGCTATTTATGAGTTAATTTCATTACGCGTCCCGCGATGCTTGGCCAATGTGACCCTGGGCGTACAATAAACTCTGAGCGCTTTGTGCCAAGATGTAGGCCAGATGTAGGCCAGATGTAGGCCAGATGTAGGCCAGATGTAGGCCAGATGTAGGCCAGATGTAGGCCATGTGAGCCCAGACAAAGCCAGATGTTGGAGCTTATAGCTGCTTCCAGGAGCACCGCTCGAAAACGGCCCAAATGAACCGAGGGTCAAAATGTCGGTGCATTTAGGTCCACTCTTTACACTGTCAGTTAAATTCACACTGAGGAACATCTGAAATGGAAACCAGAGTTGTTTGATATGAAGAAGACGTGTTGATCCAGACAGAAGAAAAGAGAAAGAAAGAACTTGAGCAGAAGGATTACAAAGGCTCCATTCATACTGAGTGGAACACAAGAACACGCAGAGACAAGCTATTGCTTACCTCCTACTCCTGAAGACACGGGGAATTGTCTCTTTCTAAGCCCCCCACACCCCCACCATCTCACATTCTTTCCATCCTCACTTTTCGCTCTACTTTTCAGCTCTGTTGTATTGCAAATTTCACATTTCGTGTTATGATGAAATGTGACACACACCACCTTAGTGGTGTACACACCCATACACCTGCATGTGCATTGTGCACGCACACGCCTACACACGTGGCCCTATAGTGGTTGCACCGTGGGTGTCTCACGTCGAATCGATCCATAAGCTCGCAACGCGGCACAGCATTCGTAGCTTGTAAATCAACTATTTTAGTGCACAACACAGCATGCAACCGAGTACAAATCAGGCACGAGTGTGAAAATCGACCGCTATTACCCTCAGGGAGTTTCCGTGGTGGAAAACAGCAACCTTTGTCCTGTATTTCCTACCTATGGCCACTCTGAACTCTCTCAGCGCTTTCAGCGTGTGGCGGCTAGTCCAAGTTCAACTGTGCAGCACAGCCCTCGTCCCCTCTAATCCTCTTCTTCAAGGGTCCGTTGCACTCCACTCAACTTCCGAAGTCTTTTTCTCCAAAGCGGACTTCATCCGGATTCGTTTTTTTCTCTTTACCTTCGCTGCTTGCATTGCTCTTTCATCTCCTTTTGATTTTCTCCTCGCTTCCACTCTCTCTGCTCGTATCTCCTTCTCCTCCCAGCTGACAAACACATAAACCGGCTGCACCTCTGAGGGAGGGCTCTGATTTCAGCCCCCCTGTCACCCTCCTCTCTTGTGCTCTCCTCTCTCTCTCTCTCTCTCTCTCTCTCTCTCTCTCTCTCTCTCTGTCTCCACAGTTCACTGTGCTTTCACTCAGTGGCGTCAGTTCAGCAAAAGCTAAGGTATGGCAACATGACGTCTTGGCGCGCGTGCAAGACACCAGTCATGTTGCCATACCTTAGCAACAGGTAAGTAGTAGATAGTAAGTAGTAGATAGTATTATTTTACCGCAGGCACATGTAAACAACTGTCTGCCACAGTTGAAAAAAAATGACACCCAATGTGAAGTGAGCGGTGGTCGTTCTTGCATAACGTCTTCAGACTAGGATTTGAGTCTAGGATGTACAGGCTATGCTACACACACAAACACGTTTTGCTATGGCAAAACGCTGAGGAAAAAGGCTACAGACACACGCTACAGACACACGCACAGCTTGCATAACGTCTTCAGACTAGGATTTTAGTCTAGGATGTATACAGGCTATGCTACACACACAAAACGCTGAGGAAAAAGGCTACTGTGTATTAAGTCTCATTTTAAACTTGGTTTCAGTAAAAAAAAAAAAGAAAAAAAAGGAGCCTCTCAGGTGCAGTATAGTGACTGAGCATGTTTTTACATGTTTTTATTCCTCCAAAAATTTTGTTTTAGCAAATTCAACATAACGGATAGCGGCGGAAAGAGCCTGCTGGTTGGTCAGCCAGGGACCAATCAGAAGGCTGACAAAGGGTGAATTGCCATACCTTGCCATACCCAATTGACGCCTCTGCTTTCACTGAAATGAGCTGAGCTCCGAGAAAGAGTCAGACAGACACACAGACAGAGAGGCAGGCAGGCGGACAAGAGGATAAAGGTGAAAGAGAAATAGAGAGAGAGAGAGAGAGAGGGCGGGGTAGAGAGAGAAAGGAAGCTGGAGTCACCTTACACTCACTGACAAAAGAGAGAGGAGTTGATTTTTAGCCTAGGAATGCAAGAGATATTATTTCATCCCTTCTTTGCCCCGACTGGCTTACGGCCGTGCCCCGAGGCACACGGCGCTAAATTCTATATTAATGACTAATCACCTTTTTTCCGTCCCAGTACGGATGATTAACATCAAGCTGTGAAAATGTGCTCCGGCCCATTTTTCCAAATTAGCAGTGTGCAGCAGTTGTTCTACCTGCGCACATAGGGGGGCCCACCATGTGCAAGCAGGGGAGGAGGTAATTACAGAGGATGCACCGAGGATGGTATGTTTTGCCGTAGCGGAACAGGGGGGGGGGCCGTGTCACGGCACGCCGCATGCCTGAGATAATGAAACGCCGCTGATAGATCCTTCATTAAAGGAACAGCGGGGAGACTCCTGGGTGGCTGTGATGAGGAAAAGCTCAGATCTCAGCAGCTCTTATGCCATTAACTTCCAAGTCATATAGACTCTATAGTCTCTATATTATAGAGAACGGTTGGCTGAATTCTCATGAAACATGGTTGGGAATGATCGTGAGGCTGCCACAAAGAATAGCTTAGGTTTTGGGTTGAAAATGCCAAAAGGTAAAGGTCAAAATCAAGGTCAACATCAAAGGTAAAAGGGTGGGTGACGTGACGTAACGTTTTCGCTGTCCTCGGTGTCAAACATGTATAAATAAAAAATATATTTGTCAAAAACCTTCTGAATATTGTGCAGGACATTAAGCTTTATGTGAACTTACTCAAGATTAAAACATTTCATTCCTCATTTCTTCAGAATCTTCAACCAAACATGGCAAAACTCATATGGTGTGACTGTCCTGACCTTGTTTCTCAAAGTGGGAACTTGAATAAAACTAAGAAAAAGAATTGCTAAAAATCATTTGAAAATGAATTTAGGCTAAAAAAAATGTCTATTTTGAGCCTATATCTTTTCAAAGTCAAAGCATAATGTTTTCAGTCATTTCTGATCAAAAACATTTTGTCCCCCAACCCAAAATCATTTGGTGTGACACTAGTTTGGAAAAATTAAACAGGCAATTATTTGGACACCTATTGGCTAGAGAGGTCCTTCTTCTGTAAGGCTATTCAGCACTCCCAGCACAACTGCAAGACAGGTGTCTGAGGTGAGTTATGATTTTAACATTTTCATGAAATGCCATCTTGTTGAAACGTTGACAAACTCACCATTCTGGATGTCTTTTGGTGTGACACCTTTTCTTTAAAAAAAGCTTAAGTTATTTGAAGTTTTGGTCATATTTCCATGTAGATCTAGGCTGCTTTGTTATAGCTAGCATGCTGTTAGCATGCTAATTAGAGATGTTACCGATCAATCGGCAATGGATCGGATCGGGCCGATCAAAGCGTGATCGGCGATAATCGGTGGTTTAGATCAAAAGGTAAATTCACCGATCCGATCCGATCGGTGCACCCGATCAACCAGCCGTTCAGTATGCCCACTTGAGGCCATTTTGGGGTATTGATTTCCACAGTGCTGAAGGAATAATTAGTTACTGCTATGATAATAAATACCTAGTAATGCTGGTAAATAACTATAAGGCAAATATATAAATGAATTCATGAGTGAATGAATGAATTAAAGTTAAAACATTAACATTTAGAAAATATAAATAATAACTTGATCGGATCGGTGATTGATCGGTATCGGGTGATCAAACTTTTGTGATCGGTGCTCGGTGATCGGTTCCAAAAAACCTGATCGGACCATCCCTAATGCTAATGTGTACATAGTAGCCTCAAGGTAAACCTAAATGGAGAAAACAGTAATATGGTGTGACACTTAATCATATGGTGTGACATGTCTGCTTGTCACACCATATGACTTGACTGTCACACCATATGATTTATACTGTATTTAACTACAGATATAACAACAAATAACAAAGTTCCATGTTTCTTTTGTACATTTAAACATTTGTTTTAAACATTTTTACATAAAATGTAATTTAGCTTCATTCAGTGATACTTCAAATTCATCAGACAGAGCAGAAACCCCTTCACAGAAACCTTAACATATTGTTTCAATCTAAACAATATTTTCTCTTTGTCTTAAACTATACATTCCATTTTCTTTTGTCAGCTGGAAAATGACAAGTGCTGAGAGAACGAGAAAGTACAGGGAGAAACTAAACAATGACCCAGCAAGGAGAGAGGAGCCAAAGGGGCGAGACTGCATTTTCTACGAAGAGCAGGAGGTTGTCTGTGGCATAGCAGAACCTCAACAAGGCAGCCGGTTTGCTACCCTCACCAAATACGACTGGCTGATGTACAAATAATACAGTCTAAATGTATAATCTAATCTGATCTAATACTTTTGTACTTTCACTCACTGGACTGGACAGTGGACAGTGTTAAGGTAGGACCCGAGACAAAACTAGCGAAAATAGCTGATCTACAAGCTCTCAACACGTTGTGCTGCGAGAGCTTGTAGATCAGCTATTTTCAGAGTTGCGCAACCCAGCACTCTTTAGCTAGTGGAGATGTGGTGTAATGTCATGATTCCTAATTACATTTGTTCAACACAAAATGCTGTGTTCAAGTTCAGGAGACTTCGGAAAAAAAGCAATTTACCTGAATGCTGAGTTCTGTTTCCACTAATTGGTGTTAATAAAATGTTGCCTTCAATGCCTTGGCTCCAAGTGTGGCTATGCGCCTTATTGTCCCTTTAGGATCCTTCTGCCGTGGGCCGGCAGAAGACTTAGGTGTGCGTAGCATTCCTGTGCACATCCTCATCATCCATCTACTACTACAATTCTTTCTTATCCCATGTTAAAGCCCTACAATAATATCCTGTTCAGAAATATTAAGGCCATGTTATCCTGGGTAATTGTTTAATCAATCAGTAAAGTTCAGTACTCACTAATAGGTAGGTTAAAACACAGTTTGCTTTGACACATGAAGATATGATCATACGGTGTGACACTAAATCATTTGGTGTGACATTCCAAATAGTGAGAAATCATACCTTTATTAATGATTAAACCAAAAAAATGTTTATGGATTACATAGAGAATATTATCAGGAAGAGTCACAAATATTTGTGTAATTTTAGAGAAAGTTTTGACAGAATACATTTAAAATATGTTGTAAGATCATGAACATGGGCCTCACACAGAGTGTCGATTATGAAAAAAATATACAGATATAATTAATTTTCAAAAAACTATAGTGGATCACTGGTTAGTTATGATAAAGGACTTTGATAAAGTGAGTAACTTAAGAAAGATGTACTCCATTTTCATTTTATGAACAATTATTTTCATGTCACACCATATGACGATTTTAGGCACAAGTACAACAAACTGCTGAATAAAGTCTGATTCCAATAAAATATCTAAAAACAAAATGTATTTCCATAAGGTTGAGAGTGAGTAGAACAAAAGTAAATAACTTTTATGCCTGCAATTTAAAGTTTTTTTAAAAACACATTTTTTGGGGCGTCACGTCACTGACCCATAAACAGATTGGGCAGAATTCCATGAAACTTGTTGGGACCAGTACTGTAGGTTGTCCCGAAGCGAAGATTAAACCCGAAAAAGGTCTTGGTAAACAGTCAAGTTCAAAATCTATAAGGGACTGGGGATTCATGAAAAGAACAAGAGCTGGTGCGGACAGGGTTTGCATCTCCAGTTATTTTTCTTTTTTTATTGCGCTGCAAGGCGTTGTGAGCTTGCAGATGGGCTATGAGGTTTGGTGTAGAGGGGAAAAAGACTGAAAGGTCAAGTTTATTAAGTATTGATGGTTCAAGTGGTTAAATATCTGAAAACACAAATTGACATGAATCCAAAATACACTGATGATCGTGCTGTCAAACAACAAAACTATATGGAATCTCCGAAAAGGTTGTGGGGGGTCCCTGCTTCATCTCTCTCTCTCAACTAAGGTGTCCTTGGTCCTGAAAACATTGAAGACCCCTGCTCTAGGGAAAAGTACTAAACCCAATCAGAGTTCATGTGTGCCCTGGACGCCTGTGGGCAATTGATTGTCCACTGATAGGTTTAACACCCACACTTATCTCCTTGTTATGGGGTCAAAGGTCAGAGGCATACTGGCTACAGTGGTGTCACACATAAACAAGCGGGGAGGGTCTGAGGGGAGACACAAGGAAGAAGAGATTGGGTTTCCATTGGCAGCAGCGTGAAGAGGCCGGGGCCAATGGGACAGCGGCGAGAGCAGGACTGGAGAGTTGGGTTTCCCCCCCTCACACCACCTGCTGCAGCTTTTGCCTCTGACTTCCAGGGAATTCTGTGAGGAAACCCCGGAGGGATTCCTAACCTTCTATCTCTCTCTCTTTATCCCCATCTCTCTCTCTCACACACAAAACAGTCTTGGTGCTAAAAATGAAATACACACTCATGGCTGCGCTATGCAGACAGGACGGAGGATTCCATTGAGATAGCTAGCGGCATTCCGTCTCCAATGGGTCCGTTAGCTAAATGGCAAAGGCTATTTCGCTATTTTAGTATATCAGAAAATTATCTCCAACTCTCAGCCGCATGGGCTGTTTAAATATATCTATGTATTTGTAGTCGCTCTGGATTAAGAGGGTCTGCTAAATGTAAATTGTACTTGAAGAAAAGTATGCACAATAGGGCTGTCAAATAAATGATCAAACCTTGAATAATCTGCGACTTTGAGGAAGAATGAACAATCGATAGTAAAAAAAAAAACTAATCTATATCCGATTAGTAGGGCTGTCACGATTATGAAATTTTACATGGCGATTAATTGTCACTCAAATAATTTGCGATTAACGATTTAATTAAATGACACATAACCTAAATATAAAAAGAAATTAAGGACATATTTGACAACTTTACACTTTAAAAAGAACATTGATAGTGGAAATAGCCGATCTACAAGCTCACAAAGCGTCGCATCGCGACGCGTTGTGAGCTTGTAGATCTGCTATTTCCTCGGCCACAGCCATGTCACTATGACTTAGACGTAACCATAAACAAACCCGATACGCCCATATATAGATATATAAGGAGATCCTGTTGTCCAGAGCCAATATAAAGTCCACGAAAGCAGTGCTAAAGCAGTCTATGATACACCGCTGTGTAGCCAACGTTCAGTTCGTCTTACGGATGGATATACTGGTCCAGATCAGTTCTGACATACCATGTATTGATATGTTTTTAAGACCAACGTTATTTTAAAACAAACATGTTCTATAATTCTATAATTTCTGAGCTCATTTGACCACCCTAATGCTCAAGGGGTCAAGTCGACAGGGCCTGTTGCAGACTCTCATTCAGTGAATTCGTTAATTTCTGAATTCCTTAATTACAATATTACATCACTTTTAATGACCCATACCGTGTAACAGTCAGACTATCCAGCCAAAACAGAGAATAGAGCGGAACGTGGAGACTTACCTAGCTTTTGGCAGGTTCAGCTTGTTCTCTGTAGTGGAGGATGTTGTACACCGGTTAGGATCTAAATTAGATCATTCAGGATGCAAGACGTTGGAGAGACTTCAGTATTTCTAATTATTTTTTACGTTTATTACATGATACTGTATAATGGGAGAAGTACATCAGACACACCGGTCAGCAGACATGTAAAGTTCTCTACTACTATACCAGATCATATACACTTATCTCACTGTCACACAGTGCCTGGTCATCAATGAAGTGACGACGTCATACCTTAACACAAAGGATAATGTCTCTCTCAAGTCAATACTCAAGACTGACCCCTCCCTATTTTACATTTGAATACATCTGGGGACTGGGGTCCTATCACGGGTCATCTCGACTCTGTGTGACTGTGTGACTGACACACACCCGAAGTGAGTTTGAAAACATGACCAATGATGAAAAACTCCCATACCTACTGGGAGAAATTCAACAAAAGAAGGCTAGAAACACAACCACCCTAAGGACTACAAACGTCTAGAGTCAGACCCACTGCACATACAGTATGAAACAGAGCTGCTACCTTTAAATGCATTTTGAGAAAAAAATGATGCTGCTATTTGTTCCAAAAGCTTTATACCCTGTGTATATACATATAAAATGTCACAATGCGACATAGCTATGTTTACACAACGCTGTACCCTCTCCAACTGTATTATGTTCCCCATTTTCAACTGTTTTTATTTTATTTGTGACACTTGCTTTGGCAATGTAAACGTATGTTTTCTCATGCCAATAAAGCTCCTTTGAATTGAATTGACTGCTCCACTTTATACAAGCTTTATATATTGTGTCCAACTCTTCTATAATAGGTTAATTACTGCAGGGCTTGACATTGAGCCTTGTCCTGTTGTCCGGGACAAGTAAGAAATCATTCCGGACAAGTTCATTAAAAAGTTGGACAAGTGGCTCTTAGTTTCAAATGGTAAGACGAAATTAATTCCCAACATTCATTTGCAATTTCCAATTGCACCTTTCTAGTTTGTATTGTTATATCTTATATAAAAACCAAAGTGACAGAAGACTGACCCCTATTTTACCCAATCTAAGATAATGAGATATTAATCCTAAAATAATGAGATATTAATCCTCAGCACATGCTAGATAGCACACACTGATTATTTGGAACGTAAGTGAGCACACACACTGCCGTAATCAGTTGGAGCAAAGAAGCAATCTGAAGCTACTGTAATGACGGCGTCTTGTTTCTCTGCGTATATATGCATGTACATACATGCATATAGACTCTGTCTGCAAATTAGTCTGTCAGAGGATGCTAAAGCAAACAATCTAAGCAACAAGACGATTTCAATATTACACTGCAGCATCATACAATATACATAGATATTTTAAATGCTGTCAATGTAATATTAAAGTTCCTATAATGCACATACAAGTGTTGTTCTACTTATTGTTGTACTAACTACGCCCCTTTTCTAGGTTTCTTGGACAGAGTTTTACAATATACATGACAATATAACACTTCCTGAATACATTCGATGCGATGCGAGAGTGCAGACTAGCCAACACCAACTCTGGACACCTGAATTGCATCATGTAGAACAGGGGTCTTCAACGTTTTCAGGCCAAGGACCCCTTAGTTGAGAGAGAGATGAAGCAGGGAGCCCCACAACCTGTTCATAGATTCCATATAGTTTCATCGTTTGACAACACAATCATCACTGTATTTTGGGTTCATGTAAATTTGTGTTTTCAGACTAATACATTTGACCTTTCACTAATCTGCTCTTTTTCCCCTCTACACCAAATCTTTTTGCCGAACATAGCCGATCTACAAGCTCTTGTGAGCTTGTAGATCTGCTATTTTTGGCTACAGGTCTCAGAATATGGACACAAGGGTTCAAATTGTTAATATAAAAAGGATTGGAAGATTTGGAGGACCCCCTGTAGTAACTCTGAGGACCCCCTAGGGGTTCCGGACCCCCTGTTGAAGATCCCTGATGTAGAAACTTAACTTGCTGGTGTGCAGACAGTGCACGCTATCAAACTTTATTGTTGACCACACGTGATGTGACAAAAGCATTTGTTTTCACAGGGGTATCTGTTGTTCTAGTTTATGGTGATTGTGTCACAAAAACTGGAAAGGGCTAGTAAATGCAGACCATTAAATAAATAGCCTTGATTCAGCACCACAAGGTTCAAGTTTTTTTTGAAGATTTTAAAACATTTTGAGTCACATAGCCGTCTTTGTGTCGAGGATATATCATGGCCATTTTGATATGGGAACATTTACTATTTTCTTCTTTTTGAGCGGTGGTCACACCGTCTCCTAAGAGTGACTTTGTCCGTATGTAAGTTACTATCTATTCATGTATGTCTGTCCGTAGCATGAGCTGCAATACCGCTGGTGACCAAGTGGCGCAGTTGAGTCACACACACACACACACACACACACACACACACACACACACACACACACACACACACACACACACACACACACACACACACACACACACACACACACGCGCGCACACACACACACACACACACACACACCCTGAAATGAACTGCTACACACATTACATAGACTTCCATTCATTTTTATGCAAGTCATGTGGCCTTACACTAACCTCTATCCCTAAACCTAACCCCTAACCCTAACCCTAACCCTAACCCTAAACCTAACCATTGTGGGGACCTACTATTTTGTCCCCACACTGTCAGAGGTCGCCTGCAGGTGACTGTGTGAACATGCGTTTAGTCCCCATAAGTATAGCTAGACAAACTCACACGCACGCACGCACGCACGCACGCGCACCACCGCTCACTTCAAACTTGGTTTGATTTTTTCTTTTTACTTCTGAAAAAGTACTCCGCTTATAAACTTCAATACATAAAAAAGTTTCAATACAAGGAGTTCAAAAACAAAGACCTCCATGTTTCAGAAGAAAAACATTATAGTTTTTAGATGGCCAAAACACTTATATATAATTATACAAGACATAGCTGCTGCCCCGTTGCCAACTTTTTAATTAACGTTTTCCATTTGGATTTGACAGTACACCACGGCTGTACTGAGTTGCATTAAGGGCTTGCTCCTCCAGCTGTTGTGTTCCCATCCCTGTGTCTCCTATGTGAGCAGTAACGGGTACTGCACCAGACCAACTTTTAAGAGACAATTAAAGGCCCATATGGACCATCAACAGGCATCTGCTACTGCTGTGGAGATGAAATCTTTATCTTAACTTTGAGCTTAGTAATATTATCTTTATATCAAAGGAACCATGCTGCCCTACAAAGCCATAGTGCAGTAACTACGTTTTTTTTTTTTTTTTGACACACCGACTTACAGTGCAAATCAGGTCTGGTTTACTAAGCATAGAGGCCCTGCAAGCCAAATGACGTCATGATGACGTTATGATAACGTCCTCCGGTGACTCCGGTGACGTTAAGAAGTAGGCCAGATCACAGCCCATATGCATGATCTTGACGTCATTACCAGGACGTCATATGGTCTATAGGATTATTGTTATTGTTTGTAATGTTAGTTGAAATATGAGCATATAAGTTTATATTCTGGGACATATCTGACTAGTTATGATATTTATCTGGCCTCGATCGGACCCTCTCTGATTAATACAGGACGTCCATTTTCGTGGCCAGGAATGTTGGTTGAAATCAGGTGATATTCTAGGCCTGATGTGACTATGGTTTGACTTGATCTGGCCCCAATCGAGACGTCACTGATTGGTCCAGGTCCTGACCGTGCTAGGTTTAAGTCGTTAAACCTACCAAAGTTATATTGATGAATTCCAAATATCATCAAATTATTCTGAGGCAGCCCTGGACTAACATCCCGGCACCCACGTTGGGAAACCCTGACCTAAACAGGGGGATAAGAGAAACCTCACCAGAGAAGGAGATATACGTTGTTGCGGTTCAGTGTCTGTGACTGAAGTACGTTTAGCTCACTGGCTATGCGTTCTGTAGGTCACAACTAACACTAAAATTAAATTAGGCCCACTTATCGTTCTTGTTCACGGACCATTATTATCATGAGAAAATACGCTTTACATTTGTCATGACACGGATGAACGATTATGGGCTGGGGAGGGATTGCTGACCACAAGTAATGCCAAAACTATTAGGCTACCGACTCTGAGACATCTCAGAATATGCAGATTGCAGTGCCTTATTTTATCTCCTCCAGACGTTCCTGTGAATCCTACGGATTAAACTTTTTCATAGGTTTCATAGAATTTAACGGACCCTCGTGTTGAAGACCAGGGGTCCCCAAAAACAGTCGGGTTGAACATCTAACAAGTTTGTCCAAACCTCACTCCCTCTTTGAAACACTCATTAGTCACGTGTGAGCGCATTATACACACATCAGACATCACACAAACATATAATGTGGAGTCGACTAAGGTGTTTGTTTTTCTGACCCCACAACATGACATCAAAGCTCTTTTCTCCTATTTATTTTTAAATTAATTTATATGATCTCATCAACATCTCTGCAGGTGACCCGCAGCAGTAGCAGTTTTGTGCAATGCCTTTTGGCCGAGTCTTGTGATTTAACATGTGTATAACGTTTTTATAACAACAATAAAACCCTGCTCATCTCCAGATTAAATCTAGCCGTGGCAGCGCGGTACATGTTACATATCCTTGTTGTCGGGTGGAAACCTTGTATGTCCAAAACCGTTCGTTTTGTATTTATAATTTTTTTAATTATTTGAAATAGTGAAAATAGCTGCTCTACAAGCACACAACGCCTCGCACGTGTGCTTGCAGATCTGCTGTTTTCACTAGTTTTGTGAGACAGTCTTGTGAGACAGTCTTTATGAAAAAAGCACAAATTTGAAACTTGGAGATACGAGGTTTCTGCCCACAGTGACGTATCCTTGATGAAGTTGCAGCGCTTGAGCTTGCGTGGGATATGAAGTCATATATTCCACTGAAGCCTCACAAGTCATCAGATTGTGGCATCGTCAGCTGGTGTCAAACTTCAATCATCTATTCCTGCTCCTTATAAATGTTTACGGCCACTTTAAGCATGTTCTGAGAACGGGGGAGTGCAACCAAGATAATGTTTGCGGTGCAGCATTTCTGCAGGCTTGGCTTTAGCGCACAAATGTGGCCACGCAGCACCTTCGGTGCTTAAACCGCTGAAGAAAATCTCATCTTGCAGAATCATAAAGTAGCCGTTTATTTTAGGTTTCTCCCGTGCATTAAATAGTATATCGTTAATAGTGACCTCCCACACCTTTGTCCATGATATGCTACTAATCTCAATTCAGTATGGGATGAGGGGTCATCTGGGAGGAGAGGAGAGGAGAGGAGAGGAGAGGAGAGGAGAGGAGAGGAAAGGAGAGGAGAGGAGAGGAGAGGTATTGATATACTTAAGTAAATAATTTGAGTACTTTTTCCGTGTGTATCTAAAAAGCAACTTGGTGGTTCTTGTTTTCGGGGGAGACGACGGAGGCGCGCCGTCTCAGCGGACTAGATCCATGTGAGACACCGCCGAACAAGCTAAAGCGAGCGAGCCGCTGAGTCGAGCGTTGCGAAGTCCGCTTGAGCCGACTCAGCGCCGTTAGAAGTTGTAAACCAGGGGGCCACAATAGTAAATCTTCGCCCCCCCCCCCCCCCCCCCCTTAAATCTTCACCCCCCCCCCCCCCTGACTTTCTGCACCTCCGCGCGGTCCAAGGGAACACAGCGGAGCGCTCCCTACCTCCGGTTCAGCCAATCACAAGGGTCTTGCCTTACCGCAGATGCTTTTTTGATACACTCACATTTTCCACCACTGGAAGAGGCTAAGCCCTGGGGGGGAGGAGAGGAGTAGGTAGAGAAGAATAGAGTAGGGAGGTATAGATGATAAAGTACGGGCATGTGTTCATTTCCCCTCTGGAGGGCAGACTAGCAGAGATCCATCTCACTGACAGGGGGTGAGGGGGGGGAATGGAGGAGAGCAGGCAGGTGCAGAGAATGTTAGTGAGGCAGGGGCTGACATTTCTAAAAGGGCCTTTGGTGAAAATATTGAAAATAGCAGACCTCCAAGCTCACAACACGTCGCAAGGAGCTTGGAGGTCGGCTATTTTCGGTACTTGATACCACACTAAACTAAGCTTAATCAAGTGAATACTGGAAATGTGGCGTAACGGTCTCTTCAAGAGAGGGCAATTATTTCAACATAGGATGCTGCGTTCAAGTTCAGGAGAGTTTGGACAAGGCAATTCTCGAGAATGCTGCCTTCAGGTATGGCGTGGAAAGGGGGGCATTTGCATTTCTTTCACCATAGTAAAAACCATAGCATTCATGGTGTGGAGAGGGCACTTTTTTACAGACGGGTAAAAGAGCAGGGGCTCAAGCCCCCTTTGATGTCTATGTGTGCACGTTCCTGGGGGATAATGGTGGAGAGGTAATGTGAGAGGAGAGAGGTGGAGAGGCAGCTGATGGTAAATGCACTGTGTAGCCAGAAAGAGGAGGCCTCATGGGACCTCCATCAATAAGAGTTTGTGCTGTACCAATCATGTCGTCCGACTCATTCCTCTTCCTGACTCTTTCCTCGCTCCATCCATCCACTTGTTCGCTCTCGGTGACAAAAAGATTGGCACAGGCGAGTCGGTGAGGGAGCGGGTTGATGCTCGGGGCTAGGTCACGATTATGGCGTTTTAGGTAACGATTAATTGTCACTCAAATAATTGCTATTATTGATTTAATTGTGTTTTTGTTTTTGTCGTTGACAATTACATTTCTGTTTGGCTTTTAGGCTCAGAAGTTGCACATGATATGACACATTACCTAAATATACAAAGAAATTACATATTTGACAACTTTATACTTTAAAGAAATAACATTCATAGTGGAAATATCCGACATAAAAGCTCAGAAATCAAGAGCTTGTAGATCTGCTATTTCCTGTTTTTTTTTTTATGTTTGAAAATATATAAA